>NC_133787.1:11486064-11688252 GCF_003597395.2 Chelonoidis abingdonii | reverse complement strand
TCATTGGGTACCGAAGCCAATTTAAAGGACAGGTTACAAATCTTAGTTAATAGTTCCGCAACTTCACATTTGAGTTCATTCAGAACTCTTGGGTGAATGCCATCTGGTCCCGGTGACTTGTAGAGACTCCTGATCTTTCCAGTAAGAATGGCTAATGATGGAGGAACATAGGCAGGGAAGGATCAAGGGATTACTGTTAGCCATTCCAAAGGGAATGGAGGGAGAGACTTCACAATACCAGGAATGCCTTTCAGATCTTAAAATCTCCACTTAGTAGAGCCCAGCTGGTGAATTAATAGCTCCCAATACACTAGAACAGAATATCGCACCAAAATGATGATTCCCATGAAGATAGCGGGAGCAGGCTGGAAGAGAAGACTCCACATGCTGGAGCAGATATAGACCGGTTCCCTGGTTCCTGCCGGAAGACCATTCCGTTGATAGAAGCAATAGGAGCCTTTTGGAAGATGGTACTTGGGTATGGCAGTTTCCCTTCCAGGCTGCATGTCATATCTTAATCCTACTGGCAAACTTTACAGACTTACCTAAGCATCTACTCCTTTTGGTGCTAATCAAAACTGACCCACCCTCACAACCCTAAAACTTGAGGTGTCTCCATTTTTACAAAGCACAAAGGTTCTTACGAGGTTAAAGTAGACACTGGAGCTCTCAAATCCACATGAGGTCTATCTTCAGGAAAACAGAATTTCTGAGCTAGGATGGGAAGTTCCTTCTGAAATAGTCCCCAATTCTGTCATTTGTCCTAAATAGTTTTGCCAAGGAATAATCAAGAAAAAAAAAAAAGTGGTTTGTAGGTGGCTAAAGTGGTTATATCCAAGGCATAAAGTACTAAACAAAACTACTTGTTAGGAGAGAAACATTCCTTCCAACATAAATTGATACTCTTTTCTGGTTTCTGCATAATTTGGATTGATTACTATAATCTCCAGAAAAATGCTGAACTGTAAATCTCTTCTCTTAAAAACAAAGATTGTCTTACATGCTTGAGGTCAAACTGCTGGTGGTTCTTGCACTGGTGCAAGATGGGAGAGAGGAGATCTGAAGAGGGCCCAGAGGGTCTTTTCCACTATCTGCCCTCACCAGCTTGGGGCCCAGAGAGAATGTTGTTCTTTGTGCCTCTTCAGCCAGCCTGTTCTGTATCCAAAGGAGATCTGCTCAGCTAAGCTGGGGATGCAGCCAGGGCTAGATTCTGGCAGCAGGTCTGCAAGGAACATGTGCAACCCCTTTGTTTGGGAGGTGTAGTAAGTGCAGGAGATTACACAGCCCATAGCCACCCAGAGGCATTCTGCCTCCATCTGCGCTCATAATCAGAATGCCTCAAGCCACCTCCACTCGACTGCTACATTGCTCACCATCCCCAAGCATGGCTAATGTACTTTAAGGCACAATTTAGCGTACGTGATTGCTTTCTACAGAAAACTTATTCTCTGCATGTTTCCTTGAAAAGACCACTACATGATGGAGCATGGATACTTTAGAGGGATCTATGCTTCTCCCTATATGTACATGCAGTGCCTACTGATATTGACTGCTATCGCTATCCACCCATTATACACCCAACCCCAAGTAAAGTATGTTATCTTCAAAGCTTAAATAAGGCTATTTTTAAAACACTGACTGCCTTAAACACTGCATACTAGCAAACCAACCCTTGGTTGAAATTAAATAAGATTGTAAAAAACAAAAATTGGTCATCTTCTGTTCTCAGCACTGGTGTAACAAACTCAGAGCTGTCACTCAGGCTTTACACTGGAGACAAGTGGAGTCTCTCCTTCTCTTTCTCATTCACCAAAGGCTTCTATCAGTTCTTCATACAGGTACTTGCTGAAAGGATAATGGGAAATGCACCCTTCAAGGCTTCCCTTGTTATTCCAAATTTATCCTTCTCAGTAGCAATCATAAGATAAAGAGCCAAGACTCATTTTTAAGTTGTTGCTACAAGGATTCCTGAAAAAGTGGGAAGGGGTGGGGTTCAGGTTGAGAAGACCTGAAAACTCCCCAAACCTCGTGAAACTGAGCTTTGTGAAATGCTGGATTTTCAGTTTTCAGACAGGGTTTCAATTGGGCTGGGGACTGAATGGTATAGAGCTGAGCACAAGTACTGAGGAAATTTTCTGAATGCCCTAGGAAATGCATCAGCTCTCATGTATCTCCCAGGTGTGACAACTATAATACAACAAGATACTAGTCCTCATGGAGATAGGTGAACCAGTTTCAGCTCAAGGCACCAGCATCAGAAGCCAACCCCAAGCGGAGGTAGGAAGGACCTTGACCTGTGGCCAGAGCCAGTTTCCTGCCCTGGCTTCAATGGGCATTGCACAAATCCCTTGAAAAGCAGAGAAGGGAAGTGAGGAAGTTGGAGTTTGATAATTTCCCAAAACTGGAACCTCCAAGTGAAATTATAGGCTTCCAGCTCCTGCAGAAGGAACTTGCACCATTCAGTTCAAGAATCCATTGAGAATCAAACAATGAAAGGCTCGCACAGCCCTAGCAAATAATTACTCACAGGCTTCCTAGCTGTTACTTTGCTGAGTTTTGTCTAAGTATCTGCCTCTATTATTTTAAAAAGACAATGACACCCCTGGGACTTCATTTAAGTAGCACCAATCAAGGAAGAGAGTGGTCATAAAAAGGCACTACAAAAATATTAAAAATAAACACCTAAGAAAATTCCCAACGAGTTTCATTCTGCTTATCCAGAGTTGCCCACTACTCTTTATATAATTGAAAAAAATAATTAAAAGGCCATAGTCTACTTTGGATTTTGTCTCCTACATTTCACATACAATTGCTTTCATGTTTCCTGTCTTCAGAACTCACCAATGTCTATCCTAATACCTCACATTTACTTGTGAAATATCCCCTTTTTCTGTACTTACATAGCAATAAGGTCATTGCAAGCAAGTCAACCAACTCCTGTAGATTCTCAAACTTCCCAGCAAACCAATAATTAAACGCGGTGCACAGCATCTGGCATTTCTACTTTTACATCATACTATAACTTTGCTCAGAATGCTTTACACATTTGGCAATGCATTAAGGTCAGCTCTGGTGGGGGATTTGTTCTAATTTGCTTGTTATATGTTATATGAATTAATTATAAAGAAGTTGTTTCTTTTTTAAATTAAAGTTGCACTTCACAACATTTTGCCATCAATAGGTCTAATGTTATGAGGTTTGAGCTCAAAAGCATTCAGTAGCAGAACTAAGGTCTGCCACAGCGAATTTAGATTCTGCAGCTAACCTTTCCTCAACAGTTCACAGTAGACAAGGAAGAGATGAACTGTAATGTAACTTTCATTGCATGGCGGGACACAAATGCTATTTAGTGAAGGACAGAAAATTGTATTTGATGAAACTGCCCTGATGTAGTAGTCTGATGGAGACTTTGCGGAGACAAATGATAATAGAACTCAGAAGCTCTGGCATATATAGCTATGTTATTAGAAAACTATTTCTATGTATTGCAGCTTTAAGTATAAAATAGGCCCCCCATCTTAACTTGCTTGTGAGTTGGTTCAGGATGGCTACTGCTACTGAAGGAGTCACACACATTGTGCTATCTCCTGGAGATTTAATTTTGTTCTTTTATTATTGTTAATTCTTTCAATCTAAAATGGAAGTCATCCAGACTAAAAGCAAATTTTTCTCTGTATCTATGGAAAAACCACCAACATATACATTTAAATCTCATAACAAGAGAAAACAACAGAGGAGAGTCCTCAGGACAGGCATCACTCACCCTCCTTAGAATCAAAATATGATCTTTACCTGCCACCAAAAATTGGTTGTCAATGTAAATGTCGCTTTACACACCCAATTTCACTTCCCGTCTTTTAGAGCCTCCAGTGAAGAATAATGCCAAACGTTATGTTTGAACAAATCTCTGACTAGTAATAGTGCACTTCCTATATAATAAATAAAGGAGCCAAACTGATCCATGGGGTAACTCCACTGAAAATGAATTTGTTGCATAAATATTATTTAGACTTTAAATGAATGCGTGTGTCAAAAAGAGGAAAGAGTGAAGAGCAGATTTCTCTTCTACACATACATTAGTAAATCTTCAGAGGCTACCTGGGTAATTGAATTCTTTCATAATTCCCCTACACTGAGTTTCTGGAATGACCTGCCATTCAGACAGAATGGAAATTCTGACCACAATACGGCAAATTAAATACAAAGACTTAGAACAGTGACTTCCAGTGGAGCTCTCAAGATGAATCAGTTTTAGATAGAACAGTGCTGCTAACTCTTATTTCAGTTTTAAATATTTAACACTCTGATCTTCTTCAGTATGTAGCTCAAGGAGCACATTATGTTTCAGGTGGGTGGGGGCCGGGAAGGAGAAGGAGCTACAGGAAAAAATGCCAAATATTTTTTCCATGGAAATTTTTAAAAGTGCATTTTTCTTCAAAATTTCCTCCCAGATTCTTCAATTTTTGACAAACACACATGCTCACCCAAATATTTTCAGATTTCAAAAACCGTTTTGGGGAAAAAATAATTCTAATTTTTTTGATGAAAACTGGAAAATAGCAACACAAAAATACCGCTCCCCCTCACCATGAAACAGAGAAAAAGTTATATTGGAGACACGCCAATGGGAATAGACCTGGAGTAGGTGGTGCTCCTCAATCTCCAACCTCACAGCATCCCCAAGTACATGGGACTTAGAAGCATCAAAGCATGTTGAATTCTCTCTCTCTCTCTTGTGGGGACCACAGCCAGCTGGTATAAATTAAACCAGATAAAGGCTGAGACAAAGAATTAGGGAGCCAGAAATGTCTCCTTGATAGTCCCCATGACCAATCTGCTGTGCGAATAGAAACCCAACATGACAGAAAATCTAGCCCAAAAAATCCAACTGGCCATTTGGCCAGGCCTTGCAATACTTTACTAGTCTATAGCTTGGGGGTGGAGATGGGGGGTCATTTTCATCTTATGAACCCTGAAAACATCTGGGCCTGGTCTATGACTAGATTGTTTCTTGTGGGAGGGGCCATGATTTCCTTTTTCATCTTCTCCCTATGCCTGGAGGGCACTTGTCTCCAACAGCTGCAGGTGGAACAGACTGTGGACTCCACAGGACTACCACTCATGACTCTCCATACTCGGCCCAGAAGAAGAATGCATTCAGCAACTTCCTCCAGTAGCCCACAAAGAGAATGCAGAAGGGAGTAATCCTGATCCTTGACCTCTGGAACAACTGTTTTAGGGATTTTCATTTCTTTCTATGTTCACAAAGTGGTGGATGATGTCAGATTTCCAAGAATGATTATAACTATTTGTAAGCTAGTTTATTTTTTCCATTTGTTGCACATTTCCCTTTCAGTGCCATTTATAGATTGAGGGCAATAAAGAATAGAAAGAACACTCCTAACCCTCTTCTCTTTGCACATACATGGCATTGAAACCACCCTGGGGTTCTACTCCACCTCGGCCACCTACTCACTGTTTGACCACGTGCAAGCCAATTTCCCCATGCCTCAGTTTCCCCATTTTGTAAAATCTGGCCTTGTGAAAGCCATGCTTGCACAACATTGATCTCTACAGAAGAAAAGCACTATATAGATAGTGATTACTAGTGCACAATACACCACTACACATCGTTTATGTTTATAAAGAATATTCTCCACCAGTTTGCAACATGGGAGCCCCAAGGTTACTGCTGGGCTCACGTCTCCTACAAAATTGCACTAGCAGCCCTCTCATGCATTCTTAAATACATTTGGTGTCCAGCTCCAGTGGGGATTTTCAAACTACATTAGATTATTTCCTTCCTACTACTTTACACTAATCCCTTTACCATCAAATGCTAATCAACAGGAAAAATATAGTTCCTGTTCTTGAGCATGTTAATGTAAAATAAGAACTGATTTTATAAAACTAGTCTTTTAATTATGTACTTGAAAAAGGCTTAGATAGATGAAAATTAAATAGATCTAATGAAGTGGAATGGAGTGCTAAGTTTTAATTAAACAAATTAGAAAATTGGCAGAAAAGATATTAAGTGATCCTTTGAAATGGAAATGGTACACTTAGTTCTACACTTCATGTTAAGAAGAGTGGGTAAAATACCCCCAACTGTGCCCTGGTAAATTATGCTGGTCAGACAAAGCCCTCACACACACAAAAATCCATGAATATTTGCTCACAGGGGAAAAAAACCTACATTTTACTTGTGTTTGCACCTGCTTTGTGTTTCCTTTGCACAAACATGCAGGAAAGGAGCTTGCTGGAAAGAGTGATTTTTAGGAACACTGAATTTTCAGTGAATACTAAAGAATAGTTCCTGTCAGCAAATTTCAAAGTTGTGAACCTTAGAATCAGTACAACCATTAGAAACCTGATTCTAAGAGTTATGCCCATCCAGTCACAGAACAGAAACATTCATATGAACATCAAATGTCCAAACTAGCCAATATAGCTTAAGTTTTGATGACTCACAACAAACTGTCCTGAACCATCTGTGGGTCAAGAATATTTACAGAAATTACCTGGTACATAATTCTGAATAACAAATAAATTCACAAAACCAAGCAGCTGTTCAGAGAAGAGTCACAGACACAAAAAGAGACTATATTTGTCAAATAAATTATTCACTATTTATTATTTAGTCAGTTCTGCTTGGACACCTGATACTTCGGCTGCTAGCATCCCTAAATGTTATCAAGTAAGATGACTTTGCCTTGTACTCTAAAATGATAGGAGATGTGTGCTTCAGTGTTATCAACCACTTGTGCAGTTTTATCACAAGTCTCATTATTAGAGACATTCTTAAAATGCCAGCTCCCCCAAGATGTATGCAAGAATCTCAGCTTTTATTTCTTTTTAAAAAGTAACTTTCCAGCTCTCATGGTGGCAGAAACAAAGGCTTTAAAACACAAACTTTAAAGGCTCAACACCAAAAGGCAAATAAAAAAACCTCAATATATCTCAATTTTTAAACTGATCTCATGATTTTTGAACTCTTGGGGTTGGCAATATTAGGTCTACAACAGGACAAGATACTTTGCCAGTGGCTCCAAAGGATCATCTCACCCAAAAGAATATATAGGGCAACAGTAAAAACTGCCTACCTGTTTTGTGCTGGGTTTCCTAGCTGATTTTTATTTGTATCTGTAAGTTATAGAAGTCTATCAAGTAGGTTGGCAGCACTATTATCCCCCATTCTTTAAGTCAGACAGTTGTCCTTCTCAAGGCTTTATTACTAAGGCTTTTAAATTGCGACCTTCACAACAGGAGAAACTGAACCAAAGCAGCTTCACAGGAACCAAACCTAACCTTGGTAATACACCACAAGTGAATGGTGCTCCATTTCTTTTTAAAGGCTTCACCATAACTTTATTTATAGCACTTCCTGCATACCCTGTGAGAGCATGATTGACCCCCTAACCCCAAACCCTGTCTCGTTACACCACTCTGTACACACCTGTGGGAGATAGCACAGGATAGGGTGTTAACTCCCTTGCTTGCTAGAAAGTAAGCAGCATTTCTGGATACAGTCCCAACCTCCAGATAGGAAGGTTGGTCCAATAGATTTCTCTCCCAATATTTTTAATTTTACCCACAGTATTTATATTCAAGTCAGGTGTAAGTATAGCTCTATCCCTGAGTATATTTTAATGAAAAAGTCCTTTTCTCCACATGCATTTTTGCACCCTGGGTTAATAGTAAGGGAAGATAGAAGTACCTTCGGCACAGCTAGCTCAGCAGGAATTCTGATAACATAACTCCCCTCCCTTGAAAACATTCAACATTGCCTCTGTGCTGTTGTTCTGGTGAAGCTCACTCAGGTGAAATTCACCACTGTTTATATTCCCACTTAAACCCTCAAATCAGGACTTAAGTGAGGTTTGTGGTGGGTATCTGCACATTAGTGAATTTCACCATTGATGCCCAGTATCCCAGTGACACAAGATGCTCCTGCCACTCAGACTGGATTGATGAAATACAGCATCAACAACAGTGAAAGCTGCTAAGCTCCGCAGTGACTGTAGTCAGCTTCCTTGGTTGAGACAGATCTTTCTCACTATAGTTAACGTTTTAGCACTTAGATGTATTGCCCTCTAGCAGGGGCTAGCCAAGGGGTGGAAGGAAGTCTTCAGTGAGCCAAACAGACTGAAAAAGTTATGAAAAACTGAAAAGGTAAAATATGTAGTTTAAAGCATATAATGGTGATGCAGTGAAATGGAATCCCTGCCTTTGGGGTCTAGAGACTATAGGCACAGTTACGGGCTGTTAAGCCAGCATGCTAACATATACTTAAAGTTAGGCACGTGCCTAAGTGCTTTGCTGAACGAGGATGGACTACAGAATCAGGGCCTTAATGAGATCTTGCCTGTGACTTTGCTCTGTTACCCTCAATGATGTTAGAAGTTAGTGAAATTACATTAGGTAACGATGTGCTTAAACACTGTAGAACCTTACAGCAATGACAAACAATATCTTTTCTCCTCTTACTTTGCTTTTGACCTTGCAATCAGTGGAGTGTGAGCCAACTAAATTCATGCTCATTGTGCCCAAACCCAATTTTCGTTTAAAAAAAACCTAGCAAGAAATATAAGTTTCTGCCACCTTATTCATTTTAACATTTGTGACTGGTTGTCCCTACCAGCTGATAATGTTGCAGATTTATTAGTAAACGTATCAGATTGTACCAAACATGACAAAGCACAACTCTCACAACTCCCCACAAATATACAATGGGCGTATTTTAAAAAATTACTCCAGTCCTGGAGATATTACTTGTTCATTGTATTCTCTATTTTGTGCATATGGAACATCACCAAACCCTACAATCTCTCTCAAACTAGCATGGGCTACTCTTCAAGGATCTGATTCAGCAAAACATTTGAGCATATACTTTGAGCTTTAGCCAGTAAGCTGGGAGTTAAGAACATGCTTAAAGTGAAATCTGTGCTCATGTGCTTTGCACAATCATGACCGTAGTGCTTTAGAATCAGCATTCATTTTTAAGTCTTACCGGGCAAAGTAACAATGGCATAAATAAGGAATGTGTATTACAGAGCTTGTACAGCAATTTCTTTGCTGGAATACGTAACCACAAACTTAAAATCACAGATATACAACTTCTTTTCCCAAACTGAAAAATATATATTAAAAAAGTGTTAAAGGTTGTTGGTTTTCTTCATTTTTTTCTCTCTTTTATTTCATTCTTCCCCTCCTCCAAACAATCAGCACACTGGTATGGGAGAGAGAGAGCTTGCCATAAAACCCAATGCCCTGAAAACCCTTCAAAAAGATTTAAAATAAACGTTTAACTCTCTTCATAACAATCTGAGCTAGGAAGTCACAGAAAGGTCATATCACAGAGGGAGTGGCTCCTGAGGCAAAGGGAGCCTTTATTACTTTAACTGATCTCCTCCAGGGCTATTTCACATACATAATCTAAACTATCCAAACCATGTGCAGTGCAAGTAAGTAAAATGACCACCCTATCTGTGCCCAGATTTTGACCAGCCATTTCATTTTGCTTTAGTTCAAGATTTAGCACAGTTATTCCTTTAATCCCATATTCGTAAAATGTTCAGGTATGTCAGTAAGTTTTTGCCAGCACAACTGAATGGCTGAGTAATTAGTAATGATTCTAAGGATCGGAGATTGCAAAGTAAAACAGTCATTTTTTTTTCCAAAGGTTCCTGGCTTAACTATTGGATAAGCAGAATTAAGTAAATTCTACATATTCTTCTTGTATTTGAAACAGTATTGTTTGCCTGCGTTTTTAAAGTCTACCCATTAGAGATGAAATTTGACATGAGTGCTGCCACCTTTTGGATATATTGGGCAGAAACAAGAAAGTATTTCAATCTAAGCATGAAAAATGAATTCCCTTTTTAGAATGACTGAACATTTTGCACCACAGTCTTTCTGTTTTTAGTCCATCTTGCCTAGCGATGGCATTTTATTATGTCACCTCAACCTTGCTATTGCTTGCCAAAGGAATCAGAGCAGATAGAATGCTAGGCTGCCGCTCTGTTTAGTAACATCTTCCTTATATGCATCCTTTTACACCAAGGTGCACAGGACTAAGGATGCTTGCTTTGTGATGAAGCGTTTCCCTAATAACGACATGGGATATCCAGAATTGTGACTTGAATGAACAATTGCACTTTCACAGGTGAACTGAATCAGACTTTCATCTTCACCAGTTGTCTGCAAAGTTTGATGATATAATAATATCTAATATTAAAAGAATACTTCATATTTATGTAGCACATTTCAGCTGAGGCTCATAAGGCTTTTTTGAAGAGAGTTCAGTATTGTCACTTCCATTTTACTAACATGAAAGCTGAGGTATGGAGAAATTAGGACCCATATTTCAAAAGCTTAGGCAAATGTAAATAGCCACTTGGACTCCCAACGAAGGGCTCAAATGACAGACTGGGATTTTTAAAGCTGGTTTACAGCCATAAACACACAGGGACACTCAATGTCTGCCCCACATGCTCAAAAGCTATGATCTCACAGCTGTGACTCATCCAAGAGGTACAGGGTAAAATGCTCAAGCAGCAGCCTCTCGTGGGCTGTTCTGCACTCTGTATCCTTAAAGCAGTCATTCAGTACACTGTGTAAGGACCCTCCTATATACTCTTGAGAGAGAGAGAGGAAAGAAGGTGGGAGGCAGGCAGGATTTATCAAGGATTCATAGGCTTAGTAAAGGGGAGAAGAGTCAGGATTAGAGTACATGGTAGGAGAGTGAGTGGAAAAAGTTTGGAGACACACCTTCAGCAGAGGGTCACCAGGAAATAGGAAGCCAAGAGGACAACACCTAACCAGACTGGATTTGCATAACAGGCGATAATTCAAGGAAAGGAGGTGCGGGGCTAAGACTCAGCAGAAGCATTACCCTCATGTATATAAACCCTGGAGGACTTCATTCAATCTCATTAAGATGCAGGTTATGCAGAGGTGCACTCTGAACTCAGCTCAGAAGCTAGCTAGCCACTCTGTATTGAGCTAAATAGGCAGGCTGCATGTATATTAAAAAATACATATTAGGTTTCTTTTTAATTGGTTTAGGTTTTGAGTCTTTGGGGTTCATGTTTCCAAGCAATTCTCTACAGACATGTCAGCGAGACACTTACTTTTAAAAAAAAAAAAGAAAACATATTCAAATAGACTCACATGACTCTAGGAACTGGAGCTTTAAGAAAAACACCAAAATCACAAGATGTAGCATTGCTGCTGTATAAAACTTTTACAGCTTTAAAAGCCTCTGTTGATTGCTCCTCAGGAAAATCAAATACAAAATGGCATCCAAGTGCTTGGGCAATAGCATTTGATAGACTCAAACGAATAGATCGCCATTGGCGCCTCATGTCCATCACACTTTTCAAGTCACCAACCATGACTTGAGCTTTTATAATGCTACAAGCCAGACAGCCTTATAATGTGTTTTTATATAATGAGAAGAAATAGCTTACTACAGTACCAGGCTTGAAATGAGACGTATTCTGTCTGTTCAGGATGGACTGCTTTGGTAGACATTAAAAAGGAAAGTGCATTTTAAAAATCCAGCTTAAAAAAATCCACTAGCTAAACCTATTTTATCCCTGATTATATCTTATTTTTAAGAAGGGAAGACAGGTTGAATTAAATTGAAAGCCATTTATTAAACAGTTAGAATGTTCACAGAAGTTTATTGAGCAAAAGTCCATAAGAAACTGCTCACTTTTTTTTATCCACAGAAATCTATTTATAGGAGTTGAATTCTAATAAACACAGATTGCAGTGCAAAGAAAAAAAGGTCAGCAGTGTATGCTCAAAGCTTTATTGATGTCTTGTCAATCAATCTTTTATTTTGTTGTTTAAAAAAAAATTTAAGGAAAAGAAATGCGTGTAAGCACTTTTTCTCCTAATAGCAGATTTATTGAGCATTTCAACAAATCAGCTCATGGATACAATAAGCAATGACAGCCAATTATCAACTTTGTGTTTTTAGGTCAGGTTATAAATTGACCCTGTGTTCGCTTCTCCTCTTTCTGGGGAATAGCTAACGCCTTTTCAAATATAATAATTTCCAATAAACCTTTTTTCTCCACCTCTGCAACATGCTTGAGGGACTAGCTTGCTAGGGAAACAAACTAACACATTTTGACAAATATATACAGCCCACTATATTGTTTTCCTGTAATTTAGTTAAAACAATAAAGCTGACGCCTTAAATCTGAGGGCGTGGACCGTAAATGTTGGGAAGTTTAGGCATTGGCCTTTAAGCCATAGCAATTCTTCCCTAGATAATTTTACAGCGTATGTGAGTGCTATACAACCTAGCAACAGACGTAGGCCCTGATCCTGCAATTTATAACTTGCAGGCAGACTACAGGGCCTAAACAGAGCCCTATTGACTCTAACTGAGATTGACACTGACGTCATTAGGGGTTCCTGCAGGCACAGCAGTCTGCCTGCACATAATTAATTGCCAAATCAGGGCTTTAATCAACCAGCAATTCTTAAAAGACTATGCCAGCTACCATATCCATTCATTGCCATAATCAGAAAAACAAAATACAGACATTATATTTAACATACAAATTCCCAGAGTAGATCCATCCCAAGATCCATCTAGTCCGGTAACCTGTCTCTGGTAGTGACCAGCACTAGATGCTCCAGAGGAAAGTTAAAAAACATGGCAAGAGGTAAATATTGGGGATAATCTGTCCCCCCACATTAGGTCTCACCCTGAAGTCTGAGGTTTATCATCCCTTTCACAAAAGTTTTATCACCAATTATAATCACAGTGGAAGTTCTTGCTAGCCCTATACATTTCTAATCCCTTTTAGAATCTTACCAAGTCCTTGGCCTCAATGACTTCCTCAGTTTAGTTACACATGTGAAACTGTATTTCCTTTTACAAGATTTGAACTTCCCACCTTTCAATTTCATTGACTGCCCCCCTGGCTTTTGTGTTATGAGACAGGGCGAAGGTGGTCTACCTTCTCTAGACTATTAATTATTTTATATACTTTTATCAGGTCCCCTCTCATTCATCTTCTTTCTAAAGGAAACTATATTTCTTTTTAATCTCTCTTCATATGAATTTTTCCAGACTCTCGCTCATTCTTTGTGACCTTCTCCAAACTGCTTTCACATCTGCAATATCCTTTTTTAGATGAAGTGACCAATACTGGACCCAGTATTCCAGATGAAGCCATGCCATTGACTTACCTGACATGATTATATGTTCTTTGTATTATTCGCCATCCCATTACTTATGCAATCAAACATGTGATATATGGCATTTTGTTACTATATACATTCTGATTTTGTATGTACTAGCATTTACCTCTTTTTAACTGTCTTATTCCTCCAAGCTATACCAGTTCTAAATGATTTCTATAGTGGTTGCTATTAAAAATTCAACATTTGCCACGTGGTACATTTGCACACACAATGGTAACTGAGAAAACCATACTTTTCACCTATGCTTAGTGCAAGAGTTCA
Source organism: Chelonoidis abingdonii (assembly GCF_003597395.2). Lineage (NCBI taxonomy): Eukaryota > Metazoa > Chordata > Testudines > Testudinidae > Chelonoidis > Chelonoidis abingdonii. The sequence continues at coordinate 11,674,761 of NC_133787.1, read as the reverse complement.
TGTAGGGAAATAGTTGAGTAATGCTGACTTCAATAGAATGGGAAGGGTAATATTCTTTGGGGCCAAAAATTTGACTTTTCTTGTTTTCCAAATCATGTACAAAGTGTGCCTAATTTCTCTAAATGTATTTGTTTTTCATAAGTGTTAACTGAGTAATTAGCATGAAAAAGTATTCATCAGATGAGTTGTTTGTGAGTGCTTCAGTTCCACCTTCACCATTAATGGTGTATAATCAGTTACTCGGTAAACTTTCAGCTCTCTGATTGGAGGGCTGAACTCTTCCCTTTTTTAAAAACCAGAAGTAGGACACAGCAATGACTAATGTGAATAATGCACTTCTGGTCCAAATTTTATTAAACATTCACAAACATTTTGATGAACACTAGTAGTGCTGTGAACATTCACAAACAACCAGCAATATGACCTTGAAATCAATCAAATTTGAGTCTTTGTTTATCTATTTTCCTTATTTGGCCTGCTCTTCCACCTCCCTTCCTGCAACAAAACATCTTTAAGACTAGGAAGGTGTCCCTAAGGCGTGGTGCTTGAAGGTTGTTGTTCTGCTGATCAAAAGATGGTGAAACTTTTTCGGGGGGAGGGGGCGGGGAGTTTGATTTTTTAAATTAAAATATCATTGCAAATATCCAAAATTTCAAATATTGGCAGTCAGTGTACTCCAGAATATCTGAGGGGGGATTTCCATTATGATCAGGTGAGTGTAACCCACATAACAAATTGCCTGAGGTAATAGTGGTGCCTAAGAACAGGCCAACCCCAGCCCTCCTGGTTTCCTTTGTCTGTGTTTTGAATATTTTTGGTAAAAACTGTAGAATTATAATGCTGATATATTTTTCCTGCAATTAAGATATTTTTCAGGCTTCAGAACAATCCTTGTCTTGGGAGAACACAGTCAGGCAGATATCTGTATTGCAGAGCAGCCTGCAACATGACATCATTTGGAGTTATGGGCCTTTGCTAGAGAGATTTCCAAATTCAGAGATCAGCTTAATCATCCACTGTTGACAGACTGGGGTTAATAGTATTTTATTAAATCAACTTAAAAGCAGGAAGTTGTTTTTTTTCCTGCTCAGTCTCTGCTACAGGGCTAGGCATTTTCTGTTTATTTCACAAAGCATAAAACAAAAAACTCATAAGGTACATAGAAAGTGTAAAGATTTAAGCCTGCACTGTTGAGAGGTAAAGGAAAGATGATCAAGAATGGAAAGAATACATCTGCTATACAAACAGTATTGCTTGTCAAATCTGAGTCACTTTTAGAGTGAAATCCTGACGTCAGAGAAGTCAATGGCAAAACTACCATATCCTAAGGCAGATTGATAAAGGGAAAACCTCAGGATTCTGACCAGTTCACATAAGCATCCAAAATTCAGCTGCATGTGAGAAGTTTGTATGGACCATTTTGCTCTAGAAATGTTAAAATAATAAGATTTTCCTTTTTCAGAATTACCGATACTTTACTCTTTCCTTGTCTTTACAGGCTCAGAATACATACTGCTGTGGTGAAAACCAGGAAGTGCACAGTCTTTACAGAAAAGTGCATCAAACTATTATCCTTATATACTTTATGTAGAATTATAGGCATATATGTTGCTGTATGACAGAGTTGTGGCAACACATCATCACAGTATTAAAGCCTATCACAATATTTAATGTATTTATCCCCAAAATGCCCCTGTGGGATAGGGAAGTGCTATTATCCCCATTTTATAGATGAGGAACAGAGAACTAAGTGACTAAGTGACTTCCCCAAGGTCATACAGGAAGGAGGAGCAGAAACTAAATCCAGGTCATCCAAGTGCCAGGTTATCACTGGGGCGAGGGGGAGTGCACAGAGCCCATGCAACTAGGGGTGAACAGAGTGTACAGATAACCTCTGGAGGGTGGGAGACTGAGGGAACCTGTTACAGGAAAAGAGGGGTGCACAGAGCTCCTGTAATGGGGGAGGTTAAGGGGCTGCTGCAGGGAGTCTCTGAAATAGAGGAGGATGGGAGGGTGGCACCCAGGGAGCTGTGGGGAGAAATGGAGGGATACAAGGAAGCCCTCAAGTGTGCAATGACTTAGGCCTTCAGATGCAACAAAGTGTGCAATGCCCTAGATTTCAACAACACAAAGTGAGAGGACATCAAATTTAGGGACTAAAATGAATGACATTCTTCAAACTGAGGTGCATTGGACAGGTATGTCTGAAGGCCTCAGAATCTAAACGTAGAAGCTGGTAAAATGCAGGCCAATCCCACCAACCCCCAATACGATACAGAAAAAGAGGGGTGGGGTCATTGTAACTGAAATGCAACACAGACCAGTTAGTTTTAAGGAAATTCTTTGAAGGATGCAGCTAAGCAAACTTTGTGTAGAGTAATTGTGATGTCATTTCATGCACATGGAGTGATGCAGAGGTGAAGGTAAGAATAAGGAAGAGACAGAAAGAGAGTAGTTCAGTGTGACACTTGGGCAAAAGATAGGAAATAGAATGTGTGTGTGAATAGCGAAGATATCTTATAAGTAATACAATATCAAAAAGTATACCCTAATAATGCTACTGTATCTATTTCCTTTAGATCCTCACCTCTCAGACACTCCTATGTTATACAGTGCCACAGTTCAAACTGCTGCTATTGCAGCCAGTGATGGGATAAACAGCATAAAGGTCACATTGTGAGTTATGCCTAAATGAACATATTCCTGTTATTATGTTACCTTGGTCTGCCATGTGCATTTGCTCCTTGCTGACAACAATGCTTGCAATAAAGCAGAGTGTCTTCAGAAAGCAGCAGTACTGTTTTCTTTTCCTGCACTGCTGTAGAGTGCATGGAGAACTCCAAGGTTGGCAAAGGGGTGGCCTTTGTTCTTATGTTATGTAGAAACCAATGAGCTGTTTAGATGAGATCCAAACAGCTGGTCAAAGACTTATGGAGGAATCATACCAACTTTACAGGAAGCAAAGATGTGTCCAGCTTGCCTGTGCCATTTTGTTCATTGCTTTATGTTTCCCTTGACATAGTTTGAACCATCCAGTATATTTACCTTCTTTTGTAAAAGAACTTTTGAGATCTGTGGATGAAAAGCACTATATAAGAGGTAAAAAGAACAGGAGTACTTGTGGCACCTTAGAGACTAACAAATTTATTTGAGCATAAGCTTTCGTGGGCTACAGCCCACTTCTTCGGATGCATTCTTATGCTCAAATAAATATGTTAGTCTCTAAGTGCCACAAGTACTCCTGTTCTTTTTGCGTATACAGACTAACACGGCTGCTACTCTGAAACTTATATAAGAGGTAAGTATTATTACTATCCTTGGGAGTCTGACTCCTAAAATTCTAACCAGATGGTGTGTCTCAAGCATAGGACACAGGGAGCAACTCACCTGGACGTATCATGAAAACCCAGACCAACGAAATATTATCTCCTGTGTCTCCTTCTACCTTATAGAATGGCTACAAGATAAATACAACAAGCCAGTGACTTGTACCATATTTCACAAAGGAAGAGGATTTGTAAGATGGAAGGGCAGGAAAAATTAGTATACTTATTCGTATTCAAGAGCTTCCTATGTTTTTGCCTTTTAGACCTAAGAACAATCTGTCTTAAAATTGCCACCTCTTTTGAAAACCTTTTCCTGGTTGAATTCCATAGTGGTAGGCCTGACAAAACGTTTGTTGGAGAACAATCATCCAAAAGGGATAGTGTTGCTCATGGTTAAGGCTCACAGAAATTTGGAATGTCCATTCTGCAGGAAATTCCAACATGGTTTTCATCCCAAATTGGGGCAAAAATTTGAAATTTCTAAATATTTCACAGCACAGAAATAAAAAAAAATGGATTCAGAAGAGTTAACAAATTCCATCAAAATGAAACATTTTCAATTTGTTGAAGTGACCCAAATGCTTTGTTTGGTGTCAGTTTAACATTAAACTGCATTTTTCCATTGTGGTACAATGTCTCAAGAGAGATGACCTATTCTCTCCTATGGCCAGGCTCTCTGGCTAAACTACATCTCCTAGGATGCACCCAGAATCATGCAACTCTCATGAAGAATAATGCAGAGCTTGGTCAGAGGGAAATCTACATTACAGTATGGGTGACATCGTCCTCCAGGGAGCTCCCATAAACAAGTGCGTTGATAAGGAAATACAGTTTGAAGTAACATTGAAAATTTTCAGCAAAAACTGAGATTTCGTAGAAATTTTATTTTCCATCAGAAAATCAGGAATTTTCCTTCAGAATGATCATGATATAGTCAAGGATAAAATGGCAAGCCTGGACGTCTAGTTTCTGACACAAAGTGACAGGTTAACAGTGCTCTGAAAGGAAGGAACACTGGGTATTCCTGTTGTGGAAAAATGCATGCACCTGTTCTAATGAGGATTTGTCCCAGCAACAGGCTGCTTATGACTCTTCTCTCTCCCCCCCGGGGCTCAGAGGAGAGAAGATAAGTCTGAGTCTAGAAAAAGGTTCCGGTTGGTTCTTATTGTATTTAAGACATCTTCATCCTTCTTACTCAGTGCTTGGAAAAAAAACTGTACAAGCTATAACCAGAGGCCTTCATACTATCATTAGAGCTGTGGAGAAAAAGAAATCTCACCATTGGTAAAGCTAATACAAGAACCTTGTTTTGCTACTTTCATAATAATCACAAAAACCTGACATCAACCAGCTCCCATTTTCTCTAAATTAAAAAGGCAGCTTTTCACACACAAAATCCTTGACATCATAGTGAATAACAGAGCTGATCAGAAACAGGAATTTTCATCCTGTGGGAAATTCTGACACTTGGGGGAAAAAATCATTGCAAATCAGAATGAAAAGCTGAAAGTTCAAAATTTACCTGTGAAACAAATATTCTGAAAAAATTTCCTTTCAAGACCATCAAAATATTTCATTTATATAAGGTAAAAAGGTATCATGTAGGGTAAAATGTTTTAAGTTTACCATTTCAATAGACTTTATATTATATTAAAATAAATACAATGTATTATATTTGCATATTAAATACATATTCAAATCAATATTTTAATATGAAAGTTGATGCTAAATGAATTGAAATGGTAAAGTCAAAATGAAGTGTTTTTACCTTAGCACAACGAAACTATTCGACAATATTGAGCCAAAATGAGAAAGTCAAAATGATTTATTTTAACTTTTGCCCATTGAAAATTTTGTCAAAATTGACCTGATCCTGCAAAAGGTTTCAATTTCAATGAAACTACATTTGTTTTTATGGAAAACTGTTCCCTCCAAATGTTTTTAATCAGTTCCAGTACATACCAAGTGATGTTTTGTGGGGCTGAGGTGGGATAAGTTCCCACCCCAGTCAGGAAAGCATTAATGAGCACAATCAGCTCCAAATTGGAACACCTATAAGGCTTACTGCACCTGGAGAAAGGTGGCTCCTTAAAAAGGAAGGATCGAAGCTCAGAGGTAGGTGGCTTTCAGAGGAAAGCAAAGCTAGGACACAAATCTCTCTGAACACACAGTACAGGAGCTGCTGGCTAGGAAGGCTGCTGCTGCTGCTGCTGCTCCTCCTCCTCCGCCACCTAGACAAGAAGAGGGACTTTCCTTACTTTGTTTGTTTAGAGCCCAGGAAGCTCAGTCTGGGCCCAATAGCCTGATAAGGGATTAGAGAACACAGCCCTTGCTCAGGGGCTGTTGATTATTTGCTGTGCAAGGAGAACAGGGAGAACCCAGACTAGGGCTATGAGACTGCTCAGCCTTCCCTTACTCACTTGGACTATTGTTAACCCCAGAAAGGGTATTGGGGGAACTGTCTCCCGGATACTGGTAGTTGGAGAAACACAGCCCTCTTCAGACTGTAGCCATCCCTGCTGCAAGAGAAAGCTGCTGGGAACAAAAGAAGCACTCATATGCAACCCAAAGGAGGCACGCTAGAGCTAAAGTCTATGGCAGAGGCCAAAACCTGCAGTCCTCACTCAGACAGAATGCCCACTGTCTGCATGCTTGGATGATAAAAGCTATTTGTTGCTACATATCCCCAGTAAGGAAGATAATGCTGAAGGCCTGAACAAATAAAAAGTGATTAATGACTTGTCTTTTTTACTAATTTTCTTACACAGAATGTTGTCCAGAAAGTGACTGGTGTATAAAAGGAACAGCACATCCTGCTACCATAAAAGGGAACTTCAATCATCTTGTTATAGCTCCTAGGTCAAGCAGAGACAAGGCCACGTAAATGTAAGTGATTCTTAATGAGTTCTTTTCCTATAGCTTTATTAAAGCACAAATACTCATAAAATGACTCTATCTATTGATTGTGAACAGTAATTACACGGCATGCAGTCTGAGTTATTTCTAGGCTCTGACGTATAAGGTTGTGGAGATATAACATGTTTAGTAGTTATTGGGTTCACTTCAAGAATCATTGTCAAGTAATACATAGCAAATGTCGATTCTATTCAATTGCATAGGAACTAAAGAATGCTATTCTAGTTATCTGAGCCAGGTAAAGAGTGGGACTGGCTGAGGCTATATCTACACTACAGTTTGTCAGCAGAAATTAAGTCACTCGGGGGTGTGAACCCCCTCTCCCTTCCCTGAGAGACATCAGTGACACCAACATAAGCGTTTGTGTGCTCAGCACTATGTTGGCAGGAGAGGTTGTCCCACCAGCATAGCTTCTGCTGCTCCTGGAGGTGGTTTTATCATGCTGATGGGAGAGCTCACTTCTGTCAGAATAGAGCATCTTCACCAGATGTGCTGCAGTGGCACAGCTATATCAATATAATGTACAGCAGCACAGCTGTAGACATGGCCTTACTCTCATTCTCCTCATAGATCTCCCACTGAGTTGAAATGCAAACTCTGAACATACAATATTCCTGAATACTAGACCACAACCCATAGAACTGCTAAAATTCAACATAGGAATTGCCACAGCAGGTCAAAACCATTGGTCCATCTAGTCCAGTATAATCTCTCCCGGGGCAAATACCACATGCTTTAGAGGAAGATGCAAGAAACCCTGCACAAGGCAATTATGGAACAACCTGTACACAAGGAAAATTTCTTTTAAATCCCTTCCACTGATTATATCCCTTTCAAAATTCTACAACTATTATTTAATCCTTAGTGCTATAACTCCAGATACAGTCCATCAAAAAGTTCATGTAAAACAGCTTTTGGATTAAAAGGAAATTATCACAAAAAGTTTTCTGTTTTCATGAGTAAAACAAAACCTGAAAACTGAAGAAGTTTTCAGTAAAATGTGAAAACTAAACATTTTCAGTTACCAAACAAAAATTGTTTTGGGGGGTTTTGTCAAAAAATCCCAACTTTTGAAGAACATTTTTTGATAGGGAAAATCATTTTCTACACCAGTTCTATTTGTTACCAATATACATGCCCAATGTTTTTGTGAATCCAGATAACAACTTGCTTCTGAAATATCTAGTGACAATGAGTTAACTGCGTATTTTGAAAAAAAAAATTAAAAATGAATGGAAGAATTCCTATTCTCCTTTTTTTCGTGCTGCTGTCTGAGTTTACATTCCTTTGCCTTCACTTCCTCACACAGTATGTTTTTTAATCATTTTCAAAAACACTTTTACCACAGCAGTTAAAGAACTTTAGAGAAAAAGTCAATAAAAGAATATATTAGTAGAGGATCTCTTTTACATCTGTGATTTATTCTTTGAAATGCATGCATAAAGTATATGATAATACCAACACTTTTCTATGAAAGTTGCCTCTTTTTTGCCTCAAAATACATACTAATTACTGCAGCAAAATTGAATTTGCCTGTACATAAGTTAAGGTTAACCATGCAGTTAGTAATGAATGGAGCACTGAGAACAATGCATATTTAAAATCATGGAGCAGGATGCTAATTGAGTCTGGGAACTAATTTAGTACATTCTGCTTTATAATTAAATAATTTTAAAGATATTAAGCTGCTTTACATATTTAATTAGGGAATATACTTTATTGCAAGCCTCCTTAAACACAGTAGTCTTGGGGTAGAAATGCATATATTCTAGTATTGTCTAATATGATGAAAAAACTTTGAAAATATATTACTATTTCACAGCTTTACGAAGGCTGCTGTGCATTGGACAATTATTGTACACTTGATTTTGCATAAATCCAGATGTTTGTAAATAATAGAGAAATCATCATTGAAGATACATGAAGAATTTGTAATGTATAGTAAAATTAAATGAATGCATCCAAAAGTGTGTTTAGATGATAATGCTCAGTGAATGCAGAGGAAGATGAAATCACAAATCGATTTAACAAAGTGCTAAAATTGAAAAAAAAAACAAAAAGAAAAGTATCAGTATCAGCCTTGATAACATGGTTCAAGGTTTCTCTCCTAATCATAACAAGATTGGGGCTTAATTCTTATAAAAAAACTAAAGTAAAATGAAGCAGGAGAGGATTTTATTGTCAGTGTAGGAATAGTTAATGTCAGAAAGAATAAGAACTGAAAAAGCCAGTTATAGCTGAGGAAAAAAGTAGCTGAAGTGAGAAAACAGCACTAATAAATTATAACAACTCTCTGTCAAGTTGCTATGCAGTAGTTAAGATAGTGTCAGTATTTCCATTATAAATCACCATGTTCAAGGAATTTATATTACTAGACTGTAAAAAAATATGTTTTAGGCAGAAACAAGACATACTCTAGAAGGGCAAATTTTTAAAACTGTCCTATCAGAATGCTCCAGCAATCTTCCACCTGCAACTGTTTCCATGTGCAAAGACCCACATTTGCTCATGAGATCTGGGTAGTTTTACAGTCTATAGTGCTGAATCATGCAAACACTTAGGCTATAGCAGGGGTTCTCAAACTGGGGGTTGGGACCCCTTTGGGATCATGAGATTATTATATCGGGGGTCATGAGCTGTAAGCCTTCACCCCAAACCCCAATTTGCATCCAGCATTTATAATAGTGTTAAATATATATAAAAAAGTGTTTTAATTTAAAAGGGGGGTTGCAACTCAGAGGCTTGCTATGTGAAAGGGGTCACCAGTACAAAAGTTCGAGAACCACTGGGCTATATCTATACATAAGATACTACAGCCATACTGCTCTACCACTTCAGAGTAGACATGTACTACAGCAAAAAGAGGGGCTCTCCTATCGCTTTAGGTAATCCACCTCTCCAAAGCAGTAGCTAGTCCAAAGGAAGAATTCTTCCATTGACCTAGCACTGTCTACTCCGATAGTTAAGCTTAACTATGTCACTGAAGGGTTGTGGAATTTTCATGTTGATGTAGCTGTTCAGTGTAGACCAGCCCACAGAGAGTCAGCATGTTAGAGGCTGACACACAGACCACCTGAAGAGAACTGGGGACTAGGCATGGGTCCATGTACCTGGTGGAGCCAGAACCCCTGTACAGTCCACAGCTAAACCCCAGAAGTATGGGTTTCAAGGCATGTCTGGGGCAAGAACACCAGAAGACACCTCGGGCCATTGCAGTTTGCAGCGTGGATGAGGCTAAGGGGTGTGTACTGGATCCCAAGTTCAGTACTCCTCCAGCCCCACTCCCTCAATGTTCTGACCCTTTCCCAAATCTAGGAAGGTCTTTGTTCTCACTGGTAGCAGCGAGCTGCACTGACTATTTCAGAAGAGTTTTCAACTGTGCATGTGAACATGGAACTTGCTCCATTTTCTGCCTCCTGGTCAGCCAAGCACAACTGGGTGCTTATCAATGAGTGGTCAGAGTGTGCTGTCCTCCATGACTTCTTCCCAGCACCAGGAACATCCATCTTTACCAGGATGCTTTGGAGAGGCTGAAGCAGGTTCTGCCCTTGGCAGAACAGTCATTGAATGGTAGCGGGCTGGCATTGCCAGCTTCCAGAGGGCAATAGCTACTTGCTGCACCAGTAAGGGACCACAGAACTGAGTGTTCTGTCTCTGCAGGATTGAGGCCAGCTCCTCACAGAGGTCCAAGAATTTCTGCTTCCTCATTCTGAAGTGCTGCAGCTAATGGTCATCACCCAAAGTTTCCAAAATGATGTAATCCCACCACCTCATGCTAGTTCTTCTGTCCCAGAAGTGGCGGCACATCCACGAACATACAGTCACAACACCAGCAGTCTCCTGTGTCTATGAATCCTGGGGCAACAGTGGATCAGTCACCCATCTTCAGCTTGTGACAGAGGCCTGAGCCCATTCACCCAAGATTTTCACCTGTTACACCCTGCAACACACAGACAGACACACGCTGCTCCAGCAAGGAGCAGGAGCAGAAGTATATTGTCAGTCACTTTCTTCATGTGTTGGACAGGAGAGGGGGGTGAGCAGGAATTCCCATTGACAAATGTGTCATGGAGGCAAACAGTACCAACACCATACTGCAATGTGGTTCCTAAAGTGTCTCCTGTGATACACAGGGCCCTGGGATACCACAAACAATTCACACAGCTTTAGTGCAAAGGAATCAGAATGGCATTGCATCTGCCGAGCTGATCATTTCTGCAGGTGTAGAGATCTCTCAGGTGGTGGAGTTGGTTCTGGCGCCATGCCCCTCTACTCTAGTTTAGAGGATGTTTCGGGGTTTGGAGGAGGAGTGATGGGGATAGAATGGAGTTCACTTCACCTCTCATAATTCTACTGCATGTAGAGTCCCATAGGGAACGCAGCCAGCTATTGCAAATTAAAAATATCCGAGCTGCTGAAGTCTTCGGTTGGATTTGGAGCCACTGTGGCTTAAGAATTGGGGATTTTAAATTGGCTTCCTGATATCATCAACCTTCCCACTCCCCTAACTCCTTCTGACACCGAGTGGATCTCAGCATGTGCAAGAATCTGTCCGATTCAAAGCTTCCGATATATAGAGAGCTCATCTCACCAAACACAGGGCCTAATTTCCAAATGTATTTGCTTTCACAATCCATTTTGGCCCCAATCTTTAAATGCATACACATTGAAATACTTTACTGAACTGGGGCCTTTTGAGTTGTCCTGAAGGCTATAATCAAATGTTGGTATATAGGATACATATTTATATGTTCAAGGAACAATCTAAACACCCCAGTAGGTACTGGGATGAAAATTTGGGGCTCCTTTTTCTGTAAATGGGATTTAACCATTTTTTATTAAGAGAATTTCAGAAAGCATAGTGAGAGTGAACTATTTCTAAAGACACCACTGTGGTTTCAGGTAGTTCTTGTGAAGGATGCTTAAAAAACTTTTTTTCCGGGCTTGGCCTTCTATGGCTTATTGTAACTGCTGAAGCAACTGGACTGTTTTACCTTAGTTCACTTTAAAAGGCAAAGTGTTTTAGCATTTGGAACTGCAAGTTCAAAAATACACTTTCTAAGCTGACAATGATGGACATATGTACAAGTCATTTAAAACTAATACATAGAATAATATAATTTTATAGCCATAGATTAAGTATCCACAAGGGGCAGTTTTGGCTGGACTTGTAACATGTTCTCTACTTTATATATACACAACTAGTTCTTTTGTTCCAGAAAATATTGTGGCCTGGAAGGAAAGATTTTTGGTTCATTGTCCTGCATCTGCTTTTCTTCCCTTTACTATAAGATGTATGTAAATAAAGATGGAAATATTTAAAGAGAGTCCAATATTACATAACACACTAAAGGGGGCAGTTTTACTGGTAGCGTAAAGCAATATTTTTTCTTGTGATAAATTCTAACTCCCTCAAATAACTGGTTGTATCTTCTTCTAATAAGTAACTACTAATGAGAAGAATTGTGGATAAGGACAAAATTTAGTTCCCAGCTACTGTAGGGTAACTTCACTGAATGCAGTAGTGATGCATCAGTATAACAGAGGGTACATTCAGCTCATGAATGCTGACCGAAAACCCCTTTCTGAACTATAATAGTTTAATAAATATCAATGAGATATGTGGCTACTCAGCACCTCTGAAAAGCAGGTCACTTGACTACAGCCTGTATGCGTGCAAGTAACTTGTGGCACAAGTCATCCCACTGAGCTCAGTGGGACTATTTAAATGTGCAAGTGTTGGCAGGATTAGAGCCCTCATATGGACTCAGATGCCCAGCTTTAGCTACCTAAGTTTGCAAATGTGCATGCCTTGGTTTAACATGTTATACAAAGTAATGCTCAGCGAGGTGGTGAGAGAAAGCCCTATGCATGTGTTTAAAAACCAGGGTTAGTATTTCTGAGGTACCCTGTGTCATTTCTTCCTCTCTCCAAAATTCCAGTTGGTAGGAGTTCCTTACACAGGGAAATAAAACACACTGAGGGATGCAACATTATTAAAACCTCAAACCACATACTCAGAGTGCTGGATGTATCATAACTACAGACACATAAACTGTACCTACCCTCTGTTCTCCCTGCCTAATGACGACTCTTCACTATCCCTGACTAATCTCTAGGCAACTCCATCCATGTTCATTCAGATAACTGCACAGAGCTTCCACCTTGCTTGCTGCCTGGAGATAGGGCTTGTACCTTTTAAACCTTCTCCCCTACGTTCCCAGGGAGTTGGGGTTGTTAAGTTGACCCCCACACACACCTTTTTGCAGCAATTTCTGACCTTCCTCCCTCCCCACTTTTAAAGCAATGCTACCTTCCTCTCGCAAGCCTGGAAAACACCCCTTCTCCCCTCCTCCCCCCGCCCACATCAGGGACCGTGTGGGCACCCTTAACTGGGGACAATTTCATAGGCAAAACTAAAAATAATTGAAAATATCCATCTAGTTAGAAAGTTTGGGACGGCAACAACTTGTAAAGGAACCTGGCAGACTGGTTTATGAAATGAACACTCCTTCCTTCTTTGGATATTAGTAAAACCTCATGAGAGAATTAGGATAGCTAAAGTATTCTGAGATGAGATCTTTGCCAATTGTGTGTTGGAAAATCCAATGTGTAAAAATTCCCATAAATAAAAGTATTTTTAAAATGCCAGTTCTGGGATGTTTCTGGCATGAAATTCCTGGAACTGATCAGAAATGGTTTATAAATATAAATATACATGATGTGGATTGTGCTTGGGAGTATTTATATTAATAAGCCAAAACTAAATTTAAATGACAGTAGAGTCATGACACAATAAACCAACACAGCCAGGAAATTTAGAGTTAAGGCTGATTCTCCATCTTCACTTATCCTTTTATGCCTAGTTATGGTAGCTCGTGTGGTATGTACCTTGACACTATACACTGATGTGAAAACCTTCCTTTCAACTGGAACTGTGTAAGTATGGAAGTGATCCCTTCACACACACAGTCCATGAAAATGGGTCCTCTTGGCATAATAAAACTCCCACTCTACAGTAATTTAAGATGTGATTGATGAAATTTACTCCATTTAAGGAGTTTCTGAAATGTCCATTGATTGTCCAGCAGGCTTTGGGACATGACCATAAAGGAATGGTAGAGTTTTTCCTTAGGCTAGGGACAGAAAGAAAGAATACATCCAATATGAATAGGAAAGGGCAAGAGAGGAGGGGATGATTCAATTAAAGGAAAAGGAGGCACAGGAAAGCACTCTATCCTACATCTAGAGCTGGTTGAAACCTGTTCCCTGACCTGCTCGAAAAGTTCAGTTTGGGGGCAGCAATCGGAATACCAAAACATTTTGGCTCAGAAATGAAATATTTCAATTTGGAAATATTGCAGTGATGGCTCACAGGAGTTGTAGTTTGGCTGCCACATGCTTCCATTCCACTTTATCAGCTGGACTGCTTGGTGGGAGTATATCTCCTATAAGGAACCATCGTCTTGGAGAGGTGCCTGGCCATGATGCATCATGGTAGAGGTAGTGCCTTACGGAAGCATGGCCCATAGAGATGAAGGATGACATGGAACATCCAAACCACAATATGACTCGGGCACCATGACAGCATTTCCATAATCAAAATATTTTGGATGCTTGTTTATTTGGAGTATAAAAACAAATAACTAACTTTTCCATAGAAAAACAGACTTTTTTGGCAAAAAAAAAAAAGTTGGTTTAGTCAAAAATCCATTTTTTAGGCCAAATTAACAATCTCAATGGAAATTTTTCAACCTATCCCACCTACCTCCTCTGTACACATCCAATCCAGCTTCTATCATCACATTAATGGAAAGGTTCTTCGTGATCTCAGTGGGAGTTCAATCAGCCCCCTAAACAGCAATAAATCTAAGAAGAGGCAGATGTTTGGAAAGGAAGACATTTAGATCAAACTTTGGCTACAAGAGCTGTAGAAACAGCAACATTACAACTAAAATTGGTGAAAAAAATGATAAAATATGTTTTGCAAAGAATTGGTTCTCTCAAAACATTTGGTTTTTGACCCAAACCCCTGAAAATAAAAAAAACTGAATTCCTTTTGGTTTTCTAAACAAGAGCACTAACATTCTTTGGTCTTCAGGTTTTGGTGTTTCCTACCTTTTTTAGTGGGGAAAAAAGAAAAACATTAAGACCCTCAAAACTGGAGGGAAAAAAAAAGACATTTCAAGTAGAAAAATCAGAAAAATTTTAAAAATCTGATCTCTTATATTTTAGAAAAGGATGTTTTCAATCAAAATCAAGTTGGAAATGAAAAATTTCAACCAGCTCTAGTTACAACCCTTCGCCTCTCCTGATAAGAAAGTAGGCATATAGCAAGAAGCAACAGCAACGCTGCTCAGGTCAAGAGGGCACGTGATTCATTGCCTGTTTTGAAGCTGGCTATACAATGCTAGCTTGGAGGGTCTTTACATACCAGTTGCCTCAGAAAACTTTCAAACCTCACTAGCCACCACAGGTATTTATTAAAAATGAAGCCTTCCTGGTGTTAGGCACATTGACTATATTAACAAAATCAATAGACATGGAACCAGTCTCCAGATACTGAGCTTCCCACTCCCTAACCACAGACTCTCCTATCATTTACCCTCTTCTGCTCCTCAAGCAAAAGTCTGGGAAAGGCAACATGCCTTTGACTATGTCCTGAGAGTCACAGGCCCCTCCATAAGGCCCTGTCACCAGACTCCAGCCACTGAAGGGGCTCTCCAGTGCCAGCAGAACAGACAGTCTCAGCTGAGAAATACCTAGCTGAGATGGGTGGCCTTGGGCACGTCTAGACTACGCGCCATATCGGCGCGTTAAAATCGATTGCTCGGGGATCGATATATCGCGTCTGATCTAGACGGGATATATCGATCCCTGAGCGCGCTTATATCGATTCCAGAACTCCAAAAAACCCAGCGGAGTTCCGGAATCGACATGGCGAGCCGCGGACATCGATCCCGCGCGGTGAAGGCGGGTGAGTAAATCGATTTTAGATATTCAACTTCAGCTACGCTATTCTCGTAGCTGAAATTGCGTATCTAAAATCGATTTTACCGCGTAGTGTAGACCTGGCCCTTGAAACAGTTCAGCTCTCTAGTGAAGATGGTGTATGATGTATTGTGCTTTTTCCATGGTTTAAAGGGAAGACTCTGGTCTCAAAAGGGCCAAAGGAATGTGCTGTCAATTCCTGCCTCCTTACATGAGAGGGAGGGTGAGACAACAGTCTTTGTGCATGATTCTTTAGCCAGGGGGAGGACTAGGGGGAGGCATAGGAAAAGGAAAGGGTGTTGCGCTATCCCAAATGGTGAATAGGACAGATCATACATTTTGACCTCTGCATTTCCCTATCACTTTGCAAATTTAACAAAAATTCACAGAATGGACTGACATACCTCTGGCATTTGACCAAATTTGGCAAAAATAAATAAATAAAGCTGAGGAACTCTGATTCCTTTATCTACATTCTGTTAACAGCACAACTGAGAATGTGTTGATTTTCCACGCACAGCTAAGCGGACAAGCAGTGAAAATGAACAGATCAGTAAGAACTACAAGTAAAACACAGCAGGCTGGAATCAACTTACAGCAGTTCTAACACAACAGTACAGGAATGTTTGCTGTGTTGAGTGCTGGATTTTGCAAGGTGGAAGAGCAGTGTTATATTTGCATTGGGATGTAGGTAGCAATGGGTATTTTCTTTTACTTTGCCTTAGATGGGATCCAGGAAACATCACTACTACTCAGGGACCCAATTTTCATATATTTTATTTATTCATTCATTGGAAAGGTAGGAAGAGATCCAATGACTCTCTCCAGCTTTGGCTAGGAGCCTAAAGACAGGGAGAGCAGGAAGACGAGAGGCAGAATTCCCCACTCATTTCCATAGTCTTAACAAAGCAAACATTCTGCTTAATTTAACTATTAGTCAATCTGTTTTCAGACAGGTTAGCCAAATATTTTTTCTATGCAAGATATTTTTTCAGTATCATTTTTCCTTTTCCTTTCCCCAAAGCCATGCCACAACTTTACCAAAGATAGAACAAGCAAATGTGCTGAACGTGTGGATATGAAAAGAAATGATTTCCCTAGCTATGACCACATGAAAACTCACAGAATTTTCTTCCTCAAGCTCATGACTTTTTAGTGGTTTGGATGACGTAGATAGGAAAAGCAAATATTAAGTATCTGATCTGAATTTACTGAGGCAGATAAACTTAGAACAAATACTAGAAGCTCCCCTCCATTTACCAAACCAGTGATAATCTTCTTTACCAACTATCCAGTTGTTCAAGCAATTTAGTAGCTGTATATACAACTCCCAGGGGTGTGATAAAGGCTTTTTCAGATGTTGTTGGCTGCATAAAATTATTTTCAATGCTCAAAATATTGTTACTGTAGAGATGCTAAAAAAGAAAAATCCACAGGCAAAACCCTGAAGTTTTGATTTCATTGGGAGTTTTGCCCAAATAGATGCTGCAAGAAAACCACAAGATTTGATCCCAGAACCCCACATTTTTTAGAAACAAAAAGGGATTTAATGTCAACTGGAGGGATGGCTGAGATTTTCAAATAGGAGTTGGGAACCCAACTCACAGACATCTTTGAATATCCCAGTCTATGTCCTATGGGAGTTGCCACCCGGCACTAAATCCCATGCAACCCTGGTAGAATGTAGAGATTCTTATCACACTACTACGTATATTCAGGCAGGACATTATATGGTTCTAGATTATATCGCAAGATAGGTACACTTATTCCATGCCTTAGAAGCTCCAGGAAAGAGTCACAGCACATGGCTACCAGTTCTAGGCAGCAGAATAAGAAACATCCAGACCTTGGAGACAAGGCTATGCACTCAGATACACACATGAAACCCCCATCACCAGTGCACGCATATCTGAGAGTGGAAAAAATTACCCCAACTTGTTTATTCGTAAAAATCCTGTGTACGTCCTGCAAACTCCTGCCTATATTAAGTACTTGTATGGCCTCCCTTACACAGCATCTGAGCACCTAACAATCTGTTGTGTATTTATCCTCACAACACCCCTGTGAGGTAGGGAAGTAGTATTACAGGTAGGAAACATGACACCTAGATAGTAAATGACTTGTCCAAAAATAAAATAACAATAATAAAAAAATCGCACAAGACGTGTGAAGAAGCAGAAAACTGAACCCAGGCCTTGTGAATCCCAGGCTAGAGCCCTGGATCACTGGAACATGCTTCATCTCCCGAGTCCCATACTTAGATCACATTGGCTAGTGTGTCTCAATAGGAGCACAAGCCCTGCTGACTTTCACAATTGTTGTTAAAGACCCAACACAGTTTTCTCTGCACCCGACTCCAGTGGGAGCTTAGTAGGGTGACCAGATGTCCTGATTTTATAGGGACAGTCTTGATTTTGGGGTCTTTTTCTTACATAGGCTCCTATTACCCTCCAGCCCCTGTCCTGATTTTTCACACTTGCTGTCTGGTCACCCAAGAGCACAAGGAACACAGAATGTGGCCCTTGATGCCAGACACGATCTCATTATCTTATGGAGGGGGATACATCGAGGAAATGACAGGCAAAACCTAGCGTTGGCCTGAAGAGTAATTTAAAGCAAGGAAGAGAAACTGGAATGACTCATTTCAGCTAAAACAAGAACCTAGCCAAGCCACAAAGCTCAGAGTAAGTCTGAACCAAATCTCTCTGAAGCCTGAAAAAGGGCAGTGTCCAGAGGAGCAAACATACAGAAATAAATTTGTACCCTGTTCCAGGAAGGTTCAGATAGATTAATAGATTTTCAAGCCAGAAAAGTCCATTGTGATCATCTAGGGATTGTTCACACAGACATTTAGAATCTGGCAAGCTGGGGTGGGAACCTACGCCACACTAGCTTGCCTCATGGACCCTGTTGATGCACATGGATGGTTGGTTAATGCATTTGATCTAGACCCATTTCAAAAAGGACTAAATCCAAACTCGTGAATGAACCATCAGCGTGCATGAGCCAGGATCCACACTGACATTTAATCATCCGCAGATTAGTGTGGGGCACATTCAGACCATGGCTTGCCATGAACTAAATGTTCCTGTAGACACGCCCCTAGTCTGACTTACTGTCTAACACAGGCCACAGCACTTCCCTGAATTAACTCCTGTGTTGACTACAGCATAGCGTTTAGGGGGAAAAAATCCAATCTGGATTTTAAAATTTCCAGTGATGAAGAATCCACTACAATCCCGGGTAAGTCATTCCAATGGTTCATTACTATCCCTGTCCATCATTTGGGCCCTATTGATCACCTAAATTTGTCTAGCTTCAGCTTCCAGCCACTGGATTTTGTTATACTTTTGTATGCTAGAGTGAAGACCCTTCTTTTGTCAAATTTCTGTTCCTCATTTATGTTCAAAGTCAATGGGAGTTCAGTTCCTTAATCTACTAAAACCCTTTTTTAAAATCCTATCGAGGCATCTATCTGCAGTCTTGGGCACTCAATTAGGTGCAGCAAGTAAAAGTGCCAGTATTAAAACACATCCTTCCAGCCAGAGATACACAAGCCTCAACAAGTACTGTGCCTTTATCATTGCTAATCTTAGAGAGATTTCAGTAAGAACCCTGTGCCCGCACAAACACCTGAAATTTACCATTAGCTAAACTGTTGTTGGCCCCAGGATATTGGAGAGACAAGGTGGGTGAGGTAATATCTTTTATTGGACTGTCTGTTGGTGAGAAAGATATGCTTTCGAGATTACACAGAGCTCTTCTTCAGGCCTGTGTAAACTCAAATGCTTGTTTCTTTCACTAACAGAATTTGGTCCAATAAAAGATATTACCTCACTTACTTTGCCTGTCCATTGACAAAACTACATAGATTAGCTTTTATCCATCGAGTTTTTTAAAAGAAACAGAAACTGCAGTGTGACCCTAGAAAACCTGCTTGCACAAACTCAGATGTTGTTCTGCGGCATGATTTATTGTTTGCCACTGAGATTTAATGCTGTTTACTTGACCCTTTCCCTTACATAACCTAATTAAATGCTTTTAATACTTATGGTAATTTGGTCATGAATATGAACAAAAGATTTTAAGAAGGGGATTTTCCTTCATTGTATCTATATTTACTGTATATTGCATGAATTTCTTCCCCTATGTAATACAGAGCCAGAAAATCATCTGTCAAGGGATGATGGATGATCAAGCCTGCTACTTAGGCCTCAGGGCCTGGCCCTGCTGCTATACTTGACTTAGCCTTCAGTAGGCACTAAGTGCTCTGTCAGAGTCTTGCCAAGGGAAAAGCATATGCTTGTAACTCACAAATGTGTGGGAACCAGAGTAAACAGAGACATTTTTAATGTTACCACACATTTAAAATCTGCTGTGTCATTTTCCTGTAAGCATTCTCCATATTTTGTAATACACACAGTCTTTATGGGTTTGTGGCTCGGCTCATCATTAGTGTTCTTTGTTGTATGTTAACCAAGAAAACAAATGAAAAATAAAAGGAATGCACAGAATACAAGACCATTTGACTGACTGCTGCATGCTGCTAGCAGGGTGCAAAATAAAGATGGGTTTGTGGGGTGGGAAGTTCTTCCTCTTATCCCCAAGGACATTTTTCTGGTTTGTTATGACCAGGTTTTTTCCCCACCTCACACAGATTTATTAATTCAGTGTTTTTTCCACAGTCCCCTGGGGGCACAGTATCACCACCCATGGATGAGTTATAACTGTGCCATAGTTAAGGGCCAAATTCCACTCCTGTTTCTACCCAGAAATCCCATCAGCCTTTGGTGCTGTCTAGGTGGAACATATGGCAGCATTAGACTCAAGATCTTAAACATTTCCATGATGAACCCCATTTCTCAGAGGGGCCAGGCACAATGGCAGGAATTGAGGATAATATTTCAAATCAGAAACATTGCTTTCTAATGCATTTTTATCTAATATTACAGAATGGCTCTATCAGGCTTTTAAAATTATTTCTAAAGACAAGAAAATGGGCCAAATTCATCCTTGGTAGAGCTTGGTTCCAATGGATATATATCAAGGGTGTATTTAGCCTTTTCTGTGTTTCTTTCATAAGTAATGTTTCAGAATGTTTATTTAGGGAATGGAGATTTAATTCAGCCAACATACTCAAAGGTTGATTATCCTCATGAGAGAAACACCCATTGAGATTAACGAGAGTTATGAGTTATGCAAACAATCTTGAATTCTTTTCATAGGGCCGATACAGCCAGAGATTGGCCTGAAAATCTTATGAAATGCATCAGTTTCAGCTCTTCCTTCAATTCTAAGGTGTCTCCCCCCACACCAAGCTTACCCTGAGATCTTCTGTGGATGAAGCTCCCTGCATTTATTCCGGACACCATTCCTCATATACATGGAGAGCAGACAGAAGGAACCCCCCACCCCATGCCAGTCCCCTTTGAGACTGCAGCTGGTGGGAGCTAGTCAACCATCTTCACCCTGAAAGGCACCACTAGAGCCTCAAAAGGGGAAACATTGAGGCCTTCTGAGGAATATGAGGAGGGAGATTTTTAGGCCAACCATCAACGTCATGATTCATACAAACTTTGAATTTCTCCGATTTTATCTAAACATCTATCAGAGCCCTGGTTCCAGTCCATGAAAACCATTCTCTCTCTCTTATCACATAAGGTTTGCCATTTTCATCCTTGAGCTCAAAAGCATCTCAGAGGAGGATCCACTCTTCTGTGATATTGCTAAGGATTCCTTTTTTTCAACATAGACTAGAGTGTATCCAAACATCCATTCAACACTGTTTTACAGGTTCACAGGACTTTGGGTTTAGCTGACAGCTATGAGTCCAGCTCATTGTTTGTAACAATGCATTCATCCCAGTACCACTCCAGGCTTCCCTACAACAAAGGCTTGTCACTCAGCTGCTGCAGAGCAGTTCAAATGCCCTGATTCACTCAGTTGAAAGCCCCCCGGGGCAAACAGTTCCAAAGATGATCTTTACCCTCCTCCTGCATCCAGTGCACTGAGACCCTATGAAGATATTATGACCAGAGACCTTAGTGACTACAGTAATAATTCCCAATTCAGCAAATAAACTCCTCATTGCAAACTCTAGTAAGGCTCAGGCACTAGCCAAGAAGCATCTAGAATAATTGTGTCAGCAATTCTCTGATACTATTTTAAATGCTATCAAGTTCAATAAAACTTGAACTTGCTATTACAACAGAGTACAGACTGTACTCTGTGTTCCTTTAAAATTGATGGAACAAGCCAATTTTTCCAGGTTTCTAGGCACAGCACATATTAAATTATAATAAGAAAATAGCTATTTAAAGCCATGAAATGAAAGACTAAAATCTACAGTTAGAGGTCAGCAGACATTTGAGATTTTTCATGTTATGTTTGTAAGTACTGGGATAGGGAAAAGACGGGGGACAGTTGCATGGGATATAACTTGCAGATCCACTTGTCATTCCACTGCCTGGATTGACCACCTCTGTTCTATGCTGGCCTTGCATGCAGCACTGCTTCACGCATAGCTTCTTATATCTCTGCCTTCACCTATGGGGAGGGGTGCTTTCGCTTGGTAGGGAGGTTCCATTATATTTAGACAGAGAGACAGAACGGTTTTGTAGCAGAAACACTGAGTTAGGAGCCAAGAGATCTGAGTTTTAGTCCCAGCTCTGCCATAGCTTCTTTGTGACCTTGGATGAGCCAGTTTAGCACTCTGTGCTCAGTTTCCAATCTGTAAAATGCAGCTATTAATATTTCATAGGCAGTTGAGTCCGCCTTGCGAGGCACTCAGAGGCTACGGGGATGAGCACCACTAAAAAAAAACAAAACCTATAAATAAACCTGAAGACTTCTGTGTAGCTCCAAAATTTGTCTCTTTCATCAACACAGGTGGGTCCAATGAAAGATAGTACCTCACCTGCCTTCTGTCCATATATAAAATACCCAAACTAAAAGGAAGTTCCTATGTAGGAAAGGCTTGAAAGAAAATGATTTTTTAATGAATTAACAGATCGTGTCAATATTCATCCCTAAATATAGATTTTAATTTAGCAGAAAAAATGATAATTGAGATTCCACTCCCGCCACCACACACACCAAGTACCATCTAGGTCTCTTGTTCCATAATCTTCTCCTGTCATTTTAACTGCATGTGAATGTTACAAAGAGATATACTAACAAACAACCACTCTAAAGAAGAGAGTTTTCATTAAAATATTTAGGGCAATATACTGTGATATTGAAGACTGTGCTTTGAAGGGCTACACTTCCCAGCCAGTGAGTTGTGGTGGGGAGCTGTGAGGCTCTTGCTGTTGTCATGCACAACCAGCTGGATCCCGATACAGAATAAAACAGAGCTCTTGCAAGCACACTAAACCCCACATATACCATCCTTGATCTGCACACACCTCCCTCTGGAGTCACTGGGGTCTGTGTGCATGGATGAAGGACATACTGTGAGGCTTATTTTGTAAGCCTCTATGCCTTGTTTAGAATGAAATGCACTTTCCAAATTTCTCATGCAGGCCCTGATGCAAGAAAGCACATAAGGCTGTACTTAACAATGCACACATGCTTAAATACCATAGACGTCAATGTTATCTGCTGTAATGCTGCATATACTGTATATGTTGAGTATGTATAAAGCCTAGTTCAAAGTCCATTGAAGTCTTCCATGGTCTTCAATAGAAGTGGATCAGGCCAGTGGAAAGAACATTAGTCTCACATGCTATTAATCTGACATGCTTCTTGAGCATTACATTTATTTGAATTTACAATATATAAAATATGGGATTTTGGGAGGAAAATTCTTAACCTTTTCATCAGACACATAAGCACAATACAGGAAAACTTTGACTATGGCCAACATATAAATCAAAGTGTCTGACAATATCTATCATTATCATGCTAGAGCTCCTAACAGTGCAGTTATGGTCAGGATATCATTAGCATTTGGAATGATCTCTTCAGAGTTACACTTCTTTACTGCCAGTGACCAGAACACATTTTTACTATTTTCCATCCCTTTTGTGCAACAAAGCCAGCACACCTATGCGAGAGTGAGCTGGATTCTAGTCTGGCTTGTGCTGCTTCAACAGAATTTTGTTTTTAAACTGCTCACAAGTACTCCAGATTTTGCAAAGAACCCCTTTCCTGGGAGGGCTACACCTCAACATGGTGGAAAGGCTTGTGTCTTCCAGTGATCCTAAAAGCAGGAGTTTTAACTGCTGGTGGCGTCACCTATCCCAGAGTGGACAAGGGATAGGGCCCAGATGAAAAGCTGTCCACTGGTCCTCTAGGATGGGAGCAGAGCAATAGGCCAACAGTCTATCCTTATAAACAAATTATAGAAATAGCGCAAAGTAGCCATTCCAGCAAACAGCATGATAGACACACATGGTCGAACCTTGTTCATGCCTAAACAATATTCTCTGTCCCAGGAAGGATTCCCATTCAGATTGTAAAGAACCCACTTTGACTTTCAGAGCTCAAGTTGAACTGTCCGGCTGGCAGCTAACACAACCATAATGTTTACTTATCAGAGATATGAAAGTAATTGAAACGAACAGATGCCACAAAGCCATGTTTCTGATCCATCCTCCATCTATCTGTATTAAGAGTTCAATGTGTGTATCACCATAGTATCTAAATGGTGCCACAGAATAAGAGAATAACAGTGCTTTAGCAAAACTGTACAGTCTAACTTACCTAATCAACAACCTTGCAGAATACACTAAGTAAACAAGTATATCAGTGTCATAGAGATACACACACGTATACCATATATATAGGTCTATTTTTATTTTCAGATCAGTCTTTTGCTATATGAATATACTTCCAAAATTGCACAGTTCTCATATTGGCAGGCTCTGCTCAAGGGAACCAGAGTTGATTGACTCGAGACACAATCTCCTTCCATCAGAAGAAGGATTTTCTTTTGATGCAGAAATGATAGCTCTGCCCTATATGAAGAATTCATCCTGAACAAAACATGATTCAAAGATGCAGTGAGGGGGGAAAGGATTTATGTTACTATAACTACTTATAGTTTTAATATACAAAGGTCCTATAGATTTTTCTCCCTAAAATTTAAATATAGAAGCATTAGTGTGGGATAAATCTGATCCAAAGATATTCCAGGATTTAAAATCACAACCTATATTTGTGCTGTGTCATTTACAAAGCTTAGAAATTAATATTAAAACTCCATCTGAGAAAATTAATGTCTATTTTTATGATTATTTTATATTTGGTATATTTAATTTAAGGCATGTAAGACTGAACATGAGATGACTATTCTAGGATCTTAGTCATAAAATTAAATCACTGCTACAGATTACAGAATGGTTAAATAGTATTCATAAATTAAAGTAATGACATTGTAATAATTTAGATTGTCCTGAAACAATACTAAAAGTGACTAAAAATAAAACACTATAGCTGGCCATTTCAATTAAAATAAAGCCTGTTAAACTGTAATAAGAAAGCATTTGGCATTAATATGGTAAAATATATGCCACAGAATCCTTTGCTCTGATTGACTGAGACTGATTAAACTCTGCCGTGGGCTCTGGCCACCTGGGGGAAGCTGCACTGGATTACACAGCACTACTGAGACATCTTCTTTAAATAGGTATTTTAAAAAGTCATGATCCCCTTTTCCACTCAATGTTCTCTGTAAACATTGGGGAAATGAATCATTCGTCAGCCACTGAATATAAAAGGGAGGGAAAAATGCAGAAGGGATAAAAATGGTTGTGTTTCCTGAAAGAGACAAGGAAGGTTTTCTATAAGATGAAAAGTGCAATTTAAAGATATGTTAGATCCATGGAGAGCTATTCTAGAAGAATGAAATTCACCAGGCGCAGAGGACTAGCGCAAGTTAAGTAGTATTTTAAGGGCTAATATGGGACATAGGTGGAGCATAGACCTTGAACTGTCCCTCTGCACTGGGGTGAATTTAAACTTAAAGAGTACGTCTTCACTGCAATTAACCTGAGTTATGTACACTCAAGTCACTTCACTTGCATTGGCCTAGCTCTAGTGAGAATGGCCACACTGTGAAGCAACGCTCAAGTTGCCACATCTACACTGGCCCTGTTCTCAAATATGTATGGTGTGAAGGTTTCTGGGAGCATATCCCATAGTTCCTTGGTGCTAGCCTGTGTCCACACTACTGAGTGATTATGTTATCAGCCAACAAGCGGCACTCGCTCAAGTTTTAGCAAATACCGCCTCTCAGGCCAGCCATCATGAGTCAAAAGCTCTACTGGACTTGAGATTCATACGTGAATGGGACTCAGTTTAGGGAGAACACTCATATTTTTACTGCAAAGTTATCTTGAGTTATATATCGGTAGTCCATCGCTGATGATGGTGACGATATTTGAGTTATAACAATGAAGGTTATAAGGTAATTGCAATGTATCTTCTGGAGAGAGATTTGCTCATTAGTCCCTCTAAATCCTGAGCCACTAAAGATGTAGGGGGAAAAGGCCTGATCTTACAATAAGTTGAGTATTTCCTGGAGGATATTTAGTTCCTCAACTCCCATTGAAATCAGAGAACCAAATCTGGAAATGTCAACTCAGCCAAATGTTCTGGTAACTAAACTTCAGCTGGAATTTTGTCTGATTAAGGACTTCAGAATTTCACCCAAAAGAGAGCTCGGTGTCTCTCTGAATTTCACATGGGATGCTTAGCCAAACCTCTTATCTTAAGCTCTTTGGCATCCCAAAAAGTGACTGGAAGTCTCAGGAGACCTGCAAGAGTTTCCCATTTTCCAATACTTCCCACTTCCATTTAAGACAGGAGTACTGCAAGACAAGATGTGTTTCTTGCTAGGTCTCAGCCCTTTCAGTTCTGCTGACAGTGTAGAAGGAGGCAATGAGGAAGGGAATAAAACTTCAGAGTAAAAATTGGAGAGATTTTTTGAGATTTTTTCAAACCTCAGTAGAAGATTCTGTTCCTATCAATTCAGTGTTTGACAGTTCATCTGCATGTTTGTTTTGAGATCAACTATCTTTTCCCACCCACTTCTCCCTGTCAACAAGTGAGAATGCCTGTAAAACTGGGTTCCAGCTTTGTTTTAAGAAAAAATACCTTTGGGTTAGGCAATTATTAACCACATTTTACAAACAGAGAAACCTGAATATGTATCTACACACACACACAGCAACTTGCCTTAGACGTACAGTCATTCAGTGTATTAATTGTGGGCAGGAATGACTTGTATGAAGTCCTAAACACAGGAGAGACCAAATCAGGAAACATTTATATAGACTTACCTGAGCTAAGAACATAGACTTGGTGGTGTAAATGGATGTAATTAGAGGGTCAAATTGTAGATTGGAATATTTAAGTCAACTGAAAGCACTGATTTACACCAATCAAAAATCTGACTCAGATGTTTGACATTCTGTGATTATATAGTGGAAAGAATGCATCTGATAAATTGCACGAGCAACTGTTTTGCACATACAGAGTTGCATGTGTACATACTAATCATTCAGTCATCTGTGACTGCAAAATCTTGCAGGTACATTTTTGCTGGCCAAAAAATAAGTTGGTTTGAAGCTCACCAAAAGTTGGGCCCTGAGAGATCCACAACACTTCAAATGTGGAAAAATGAGTAACAAGGATTTAAGCTGTGATGAGCACTGGACTGCATGGTATGAAGTTTTCCCAATGGCGAGAAGCTGTTTAATTTTGAGAAAACAAATATTTATAATTGTTGATACTTGTGCTGGAGTAACTAAACCCAACCACAGAAAGAAGATTAAAAATCTTAGAGAATCTGGATGCATTTTCGTTTGGTGATAAAGAATGGGTGATTGGGTGGAGTTCAGGCACAAATGTTCCTCTTCATTATTTCCCTTTGGACTGGAGCCACAGAAACCAAATTAAAAAAAAATGCTGGTGCAGTGGAGGTCAGATACAGCATTTCTGTGGAAAGGAAAGCCTGGATTTAATGGATTATTTTGCAAGGAAAATATCTGTGGCATTGCTTCAGGAATCTAATAATGATAAAATCAGGGACATGTTCAAGTATTGTATTCTCAAAATAATCATTTCCAATAGAATATTCAATTACTCACATCATCAGAATGGAAGATTTTTTCTTAGCAAGAAAATATGGGGGTTGAATAATATAAAAATAAAACAAAACAAAAACCACCCACTTGTTCTCCAAATGAAACAAAAAACACGACAAACAACTGCTAAACCAAAAAAGGCTGCTTAGCCACTGGAAGTAAAAGTCATTTCTGAGAAACATCCTAGTTTCTCAATATCACCATTCTTAATTGGGTTTAAAATAACCAACACATTAGCTTAATCATAGTGATCCAATAATCATTTGTTTCATGCAATGTTTTGCCTTTATGGCTACATCTTGTTGCAATTTGGGTTTCATCCATTCCAGTTTCAAAATAACCGAGTCTTTCATATAGGCTCCCCATACACCAGATCTCATATGTTTGTGACCTTAAATAAACAAGGGACCTTTGATGGTCTTACGTATTTCAGACCACTTTGTCATTTCCAGTGACATATGAGCCCACGGTAATGACACGCAGTCATTACTGGTTTGTGGAAGTGCCTGCTGCTGCTTCTTCTCTTGATGTATGTTCACCATAGAACAAATTTACTGTAATCTTTCCGTTAACCAGTACTTCCCTATTACGACACAGAATAAGAAGGGAGTCATGGAGCAGTAGGAGTTTGAAAATGGAATTTTTGTTCATGCTGCATCACATATTTGTAATAAACAAGGGTGCAATTCTAAAAGGAGGAGGAAAAAGAAGAACAGACTAATGATCTGAAAAGCAATTTCCAGAAAACAAATACAAAAAAATTGCTAACTTCTGGACAGGTCTACACATCTAGCATAGCAGCTTCGTTGTGGCATTGTGTATTCCTCCTATTACATTTCCAGGCTGCTGTTCAAGGCTGTTGGGTTCTGGCACTGTCAAAATGAAAGAGATTATGTGGCACCATATGTCAGGCAGCTGAAGCAAAGAGTTACTGTTCTAAAATGTTTGCCTTTCCCATCTGGAAGAGTGTGTTGTGGGGAGGGGAGGGGGGGAAAAAACAAAGGGGTGGTGGGGTGGAGAAGGTGAGCTGGTGCTTCTGCCCCTGACATTTCTGCAGTCCTGGCAGCATCTCTGAGGATGAATGTCTGGGTGTTGTTGCTCCTACCCAATGCTACAAAAAGTTCATGTTTTCCTCCGGAGGGGTGTGTAGGAGGGAACTTTAGCAATCATTTTTTAATGCAAATGAATGTTTATTTCATTCCCTCAAGCTTTTTACTCTGGGTTGTTTGTGACAAACTTTCCACAATAGGTTATTTAAAGACTAGCATATGCGTCAGCACTGAAATACATGGAGCTGAAGTCGTTAGACAATAAAAATGAAAGACGACAATAACATGCTGTAATGGGTTTAAATGAGTACATGGTAGAATATTTACTGGTACATCATGGACAGGATATCCCCATTGCTCTACACAAACCTGTGCTCCATCAATAGACTAATCTGTATCATGTAATACATGGTTCTTCTGTTACAAAAATGTCTTGTCTGTGCTATGGTTTCAGACATAAATACAGAAGTTGATATAAGGGGTTCACATTGCTATATAGCAAATAATTCAGGTTTCTGCTTTATCATGAACTGATTTGTTATGGGCCAGGGGCCTGCTCATATAAATTGACTTACTTCAATGGATGTTACACTAGCAGAGAATCGGGCTGTAATCCTATTCCAAATGAGTCCAATGGAATCAGGATTTGGCCCTCCGATAAAACAATCTTCCCCATACTCCAAGTTTAACTAATTCTACTGGACTAAATCTGCAGCTATCATCCAGACTCCAACTAGCTTCAGTGTCAATTTTTCACGTTTGCTGACATGATTTGGCCAATTTTGCCGAGGCAACACATGGTGTTATAAGTAACATCACTAAATATTCTGAGGGGCAGACACAAATTAGGCAGATTAAAATAGGTAAATTAATTGTTAAATTATCTGTTTTCACCAAGAAGTAGTGAAAAACGCAAAATCTGACTTTCCTTAATATAGCATTTGATTTAGACTTTCCTCCATATTTAACTATTTATTTTCCTTGTTTAAAAACAAACCAAACCAATCCCGGCCAATTTCAAACCAAGCATAAGTGGCTGAAATTTCATTGACTTCAGAGCAGCTGGCTCACTTACACTAGGTCTGAATTTGTCCTTCTAAGTGCCTCACAGAGAAAGTAAAAACAGCAAAAAGGACATTTGTGACCCACAATATATGTTTTGCTCAGCTGCTGCAGAACTTGGAAAAGATGCTGTGGTAAACCATTTCCAGAGCTGTGGTAAAAATGCTACTGATTTGAGGTAAGATTTTCAATAGCTCCTTAGTACATGAGAAGCCTAAGTCCCAGTGACTTTTAGTGAGACATGGGACTTGTCTACACGGTGCCACGGTTTGAACTAGAAGGGGTGAATTGTAGAGCACTCTAGTGCACTGAGTTCTAACTGAAAAACAGGACTATGTGAACACACACAAGCTACTTTTCAGTTTGCACCAGCAGGGTTTACACAGGGCAGTGAGTTAGAATACTCCACAATTCACAACCCTGTAGTTCACACTGAGGCACCATGTAGACAAACCCTTAGGCTCTCAAGTACCTTTTGAAAAATGGGACTTAAGTGCTTCTGAAAATTTTACCCATTGGAATGCTGACAATGAAGTAAACCTAAAGCAGCCAGTCTGGCTTGCATTTCACAAGGGAAAAATAGGTGCCTATATTTTCTGTACTGGGATATGTGGAAAAGAGACAACATTGGGCAAGGAAAGACATACAGACTAAAGTTTCCAAAGGTGGGTGCCTAAAGTTAAGCTCCAAAATCTAGATTCCTAGGCCTGGTCTACACTAGGAGGAGAGGGGAGGGATTGATCTAAGTTACACAACTTCAGCTACAACGTAGCTGAATTCAACAACGTAGCTGAAGTTGACAAACTTAGATCTACTCACTGCAGACGCTCCCCTGTCGATTCCGCCTGTGCCGCTCACCCTAGTGGAGTATTGGAGTTGATGGGAGATTCCTCGGCAGTCGATTTACCACGTCTAGACTAGACATGATAAATCAACCCCCGCTGGATCGATCGCTGCCCATCAATCCAGCGGGTAGTATAGACATACTCTTAAACAGGAAACCTGATGGAACACTCACAGCTCCCACCTGGAATTCAGCTCAGCACCTCTAAAATTAAGCATTTTATTTTAGAAGACTAAATATGAGTTTAGGTGCACCCACATTAAAAACTTTTGCTGCTACATTAGGTTTTGAAAGGACATTGCAATCAAGAAAGAACCAAAAAAAAGTACTTAACATTGTCTCTATGTTGCTGTCATGGTCAGTAGCTGCAGCATATTTTAAAAACCCATACATAACTTCTCCACAAATTTTTAATGCTGGCCTCTTTCCCATCCAATTAAATTTCTATTTACATAATGATAACTAAACATGTTAACTGTACAGACACATCAAAACACATCTTACAAAAGCCGGTGCAAAGTAATAATTCACAATTAGAGCTGTGTGGAAAGATTTCCAAACAAAGCAAAACTGTTGAATTATGGCTTGTCTCCATTTTTGTTTATAAAAAAGGCATACCAGGAAAAACCAGCACACATACACATGCTTCATTTTTGCAAATCAATGGAAGGTGGAAGGTGATTTTCATTTGACCAAGAGAACTTGAATCTATCTATGGTATTTGTATGACCCTCATTCCTGTAGTATCTGGGTGTATGTCTCATAATCCTTAATGGATTTATATTTTAAAACACCCCTTTGAGATAGGTAAGTGGTGTTATCTCTGTTCTACAGATGGGGAACAGAGCTACCAGAGATGCCAAGTGATTTGTCCAAGGTCACACAGGCAGACAGAGCAGGGATTTGAACTCAGGTCTTCCAAGTCCTAGGCTACTTCCTTTGCTAATGCACTATCCTTCCTTACTAGTCCACTGAAATAGATTACAAAATGTACAAGAAAATGGCAAATTAAGTGAACAATGACTTTGGAAAAGCAGCAGAGAATCCTGTGGCACCTTATAGACTAACAGACGTTTTGGAGCGTGAGCTTTCGTGGGTGAATACGCTAATACTGTGAGAAGATTGAACATGATGAGAAAGCTGATGAATTGCCTAAGCGCACAAAACTACTCTTGCTTAAAGGAGCAGTAAACAGGGACAAATAATACTTGGTGTCAATCCTGCAACAACAGGAAAAGTTTTATGCCACTGTGCATCCCAGGCAGCCAACACATCATGGTGAACTTGTAAGAAATGTTACAAAGCCAGCGAGTACATACAGCAGCACTCATCCAGATATGTTGCTACTCATATCCAGCGAAAGAGAGTGATGGGGTGTGACTCACCACTGCGGTGCCTCTTCATGGCCAATTCAGGAATTAGCTCTACTCACCAATGCGCCCTCATCTGGTGATGTCTTTCCACTATCACTTCTGCTCCAGGAGCCAGGTCACTCCAAGGACTATGGCATCCTCTTCAGGACGCAAACTGCCCTGTAGTCCTTCTTATATGGGCCAGCTCGGCCCTAATTGGCTGCTCCTTGCAGCCTCTCTTTAATTGGCTGCCTCCTGCTCAGCCTCCCTAGGGCTTTATTATTCCCTTATGGACCAGTGTGGGACAGATACCCCCTCACAAAGAGACCTTGTGCTAGTGTCCACAAGGATGTTGCACACTGGGCCAAGTCAATGCTCTTCTGGGTGCTGTTTATAGCTCCTTTCTTCATGCTTATAGAGCCATCCTGCACTTGCTGCAGCTCAGGGGTTCTCAAACTGTGATACACATACCACTCATAGATTGATGGAACGTCAACCTCACGTACCATGTCACAACAGTTTTTGGTGATATGTGATCCAATAAAGTTTGGCAGTCCATGCTGCAAATGATGATGTAAGACTGGTAGAGGAACACAGGAGAGGTACTTCTTTCCCCAGGCTTTGGAGCAGGAGCTGGGCCCAACTGTGGGGGAACTACTTCAGCTTCTATGGTAGGACTGGTTAGGTGGAGGCTAGGAATGGGGAACAATGGGAGAATCCCTGGCTCTGGTCTTTCTGCAGCCCAGGCTGCCCTCATCTCCTTCCACCCTGTGACACACTGCCATGGAGGATTGTACAGGGCAGGCAGTGCTCACGCTTCACTTCCTTCTGAGATCCTACCTCCTCCTACCTACCACTGTGCATTGAAACTGTACCTTGTCCGCTGGGACTGCTGCAGTTCATTTACCTTGGCGTTCTTTCTACCATTCCCATCCTTACATGCCAGCACAGAACTGATATGTCTCCAACATTTTTCTTAGATTAAGGGTGTTCAATAGAGGTGGTTACAAAAATTTCAACAAAATATTTTCCCATTAGAATTTGCCAAATCATCCATATGAAAATATTCCACGGAGATGTTTGGATTTCAACAAAGCTCTGATGGAATCCTAGCAGCGTGCTAATGGAAACTTGCCTGGTTCCTTGCCAGCCCATCTTGTGGGCTGTTGGAGAGCCTGGGCTTACAGGTTCTGCAGCTCTGGGGCAAGCTGAACCTGGGACCCCAAGGCTCCCAGGTTCCATAGCTCTGGGATAGCCTACCATATAAACTGCCCCAGGAAACCCCCGGGCTTCCAGGATGGGTGGGTCAGGGTCAGCACACCAGGCAGATTGTTACACTGGGGATCCTTCCCTTTCAGGGAAAATTCTGAAGTCTCTGGGCTTTGGAACAATACCAGATTTTGAAATAAAGAAATCCTATGTGAAATGAAATAATTTTCTCTGCCCAGATTGAATGTAACCCAATACCTGTAAACTTGCATACAAATAATGGTGCATCCCAGTGGCCCGAGCATCTGCTCTAGAGTTCCAGTCCTGTTAAGATTTTATTTTCATTAACATTCCTCATGAATTACTTCTTTTCCTTGTACTTCTTATATGGCAATGGGAAAATGGTTCACCACATTTTCAGCTCTTAAAGGTTCATCCTGCAGTCTTTCTTCAGGCAATGATCTCACTGCTAAGCCAATAACTAACATCATTTTATACAGGTGCAATTCTATTTACACCAGCAAAGTTATTCCAGATTGACACTGGACCCAATATGTTTTTACAACATTAAGGGGAAAAATACTGAAGCCCTCTGCTGGCTGGAATAAAAACCTCTAAATCCCGATGGTTCTCAGTAAAGACATGGTAGTCAAGTGGAAAAAAATGTTTTCCTTCTTTATTGTAAAGCAAGTGGGGACAAATACTGTTAGACTAATGTTTTTATTAACATTTTTTGGGCAAGAGACACCACCAACCTGAAAATGACATTTCTGTCTGAAAATTAGGTACCTACTCATGTTACAACTAACACCTGAAGTTATTAGAAATGAAAGATGAGAGGAAAAATATTTTCTCGTTCTTCAGAATGTTTCAGAAATGTGTTCATTTGTCAACGTTTTGTGCATGATCAGCTCTACTCTTTCTCCTGTAGAGTTAGTTTCTTTCTTGCAAAACAAAACAAACAAAAATACACACACACACACCTTCCTAAAATCAACATGAGGAAAAGGGGAGTAAATATTTTAAGGATTAAAAAACTAAAATCAGGACATTCTATGTAAACTGGATTTTTTTTAAAGTAGTCAATTTAGAACAGTTCAAATGGGCAGTGTTATTTAGACCCTGATTCAGTAAATCAGGGATGTAAGCATGCGTTTAAATATTTTACTGAAAAGGATGAACCTCAGCATGAGTTTGTGTGTTTTACTGACTTTGAGCCTTTTAAAACAAACAAACACACAAACAAACAAACAAACAAACAAAACCTTCTGGAATTCTCATTTAGTTCTTAGCACTTCTGTAAAGCCACGGGCTTGTTCTGATCCCCCGCCCAAAGGTGGGCGAAAAAAAAATCACAAACTCCTCCAAACCACACAATTTATCTGATCAGTGACAAAAATAGCTGTGTATTATTGTCATCCACAGATCTCAAAGTGCTGTAGAAAGTACTCACTATCCCCATTTTACAACAATACAGAGAAGTAAAGTGACTTCCACAAGGTCACCCAGCAGGCCAGGCAGAGCTGGCAATAAAACTAAGTCCCAGTTCAGTGCTCTAGCCACTTGGTAACATAATGAGGTTTATTTTTTTTTAAAAAAAAAGGCAGATCTATGGCTTTCTTTTTCGATTTCCCTCCCCTCAATGCAGAGCTTCTACATGTGGATTTATGAACAATACAAGGGGAGGGTCATGATCTTAGCCTTAATTCTGCCTGTTTTAACATGGCTGTTTTTATAGATTTCAGATTCTTGTTAAGGCTTAGAAATTCTTTAGCCTTCTTTTTTTAAACAGCATCTGCAATGAGAAAGATCAGATTGTCAAATACCCGCACTCTTCCACGATCAGTGAATGCTGAAATCTGGTTTCTCGTATCTCCAATACTTCCTTGGTTTTGTTCTCTCTTTCTGGCTTTTTTTTTTTTTTTTTTTTTTGGTGCTCCTCTTTGCTTTTCAGTGCTGTGCTGATATCATGTTCAGTTTATAGCCAAAGATAAATGCCATTGTAACTCTGGTCCCATACCAAAAAAAAGGGGATTACCAAAAAGTGGTAAAAACACAGAAGTATATAATTATCTAACTAATCTCATGGGCTTCAAAAAAATCCAGCTCATGGGTAGCAAAACCAGAAGTCGTTAGACATTACTAAATCACTTCAGGCAGGCAAGCTTGAGGAGACTAGGCACCTAGCTGATCTGGAGCTGAGCATTTAAGGACATATGCAAGTCCCACTAAAATCAACAGAAAAAAAATCCCATTGACTTCAACAGGCTTTTGAATAGAAAGCAAAGACCAAATGAAGTATAGCATTTAAGTACATATTTTGTTTTCGTTAATGTCAATGGCACTTAAGGACGTACTTAAATTTAAACATGTGCTTAAGCACTTCACCCAACACATATGTACTGCTGGCTACAAGCCTTTGAGGAACCTAAAGACATGTCCAAAACTAGTTGGCACACACTTTAAGAAAAAAAAATGCAAACATCTTCCTGATGTTTTTGAGAGGATACTTGAATATATTCAATTTATTGCTACTGAAATTGTAACATAACACAAAGAGCCCAAAATACTGTAACGTATGCCTCAGGCAAAACTGGTATCTGGATCTCAGAAGGATAAACATTCCTAAATAGCGCAATCTAATTTTATACAATGAAAATTTATAATAAATTTTCTGTGCCTATTGATCCTGATTCCATTGACATTACCGCAACAATTGATTTAGCCATTTGATCAGTTTGAGAAAGGGATGGAAAATATAAAGTTTTAGTGGGCTTTATAAATTCACAGCTACAACTTTCAAGTCCAACCAATAATACAATAAATGAAACAAATCAAGTTCTGTAATTACAACATGGTTTATAATGTAGTAACATACTACAAGTGTGTTTGATTTATCCAGAATGTACAATAGTTGTTTGAAGGCTGCAGCAATATGTTTCCCAAATAAATATGCTCCTGATTGTGTCTGAATCTGGATTAGTTTGGTTTGTGCATATTTAAATACCCGAAAGAAAATGGGTCATCAGTTTATAACACTATAGACAAAATGTAGCTTTGATTCATCAGTCTAGAAAGCTATTTAACGAGAATAAAAATGAAAATTGCAAAATGCTACACATCATCCCTTGACCTGTTGTCTTGTATGTGGGTATATGGAGAAGTATGTATTCCTATTATTCCCTGCATAAGTGATCAAGATCCCGAATCCCATCATATAGGAGTAAGCTACCACTGTGCATCTGCTCCAACCACCTCCTGAAGCTGGTACATCGGTGGTGGTTCAGGAAAGGAAGAAGCCTCAACTTTGCCTCCCCTCGTTGTACCAACCTGCAGCACTGAATCAGCACTAAGGATGGAATAGTCATTTGCTGCTGGTATAGGCTAGCATCAAATTACTCTCTGCTAGAGCAAGAAGGCAGAAGGATGGCTTGCTGAGCCACAGTTCCTTCCCCGGGATGCCCCCAGGGCAGTGTAGAAATGCTCTGAGCCTTACAGCAGGCTATGATTTTGTTGCACCACTGATCCCAAAATGATTTGCCTTCCCCATGTTTTAACGTACAGGAGTAGATTCTGCCAACTTCACTGGAAGTAGTGCACAATTATTCCAGCAGGCACATTGAATGAGACCACTCACAGTGCTTAGCATGGCTCAAAGTCAGCAATGGTGTCAAAATCAGACCCACTACATTGCCAGTAGCTTATAATAAAAAGAGCACAGTATTGATGCACTGTATTGTGATTTCAAGAGAGAGTCACAGCACCCGGCTCAGATGTTAAAATTATTTTGAAGACGTTGCATTGGAGGTTTGTTCAGAAGTCAGACAGCGAATAACTTAAAGCATTCCCCAGAGTGTTCCCAGGGATGGACAATACTCATGTTTGGTTCCTTTGGACTTGGATCATGAAAAGCATACATTTGGTCACTAGGCCTGCTCCTGGAACACTTCTTTGCCCAAGGTTCATGCAGTGAAGCCTATAGGTAAATGGCAGTACTTGCTTAAGCAAGGCGGCTCTTGTGAGTATGGATGTTCGGCTCAGCCTTTTGTGAGGCGGGTACAGTCAAAATAAAAATGACATGTACTATGAAATGGAGTGGACTAGCACGCTGCACTTCTAAAATGATTAGGGTAAAACAGCCGATAGCAACCAAGCCAGCACAGGGGACTCCTGAAGAACAGACATCGAAGGAACGCTTTTCTTTTAAAATACTTCTTTTGAGGAGGTAAACCGATATGACTACCTTGAAATAAGCATCAGACCAACAAAGAAGTCACACGAGCCTCTGTTGGTTTCCATTGATCAGAAATATCTCATCCTTTGTTAGTCCCTAGGTATATATTTTGTGCTGATGTTTTATTTATTTATTTGGAGACCTTGATCAGAGTGGCCTAGGTAACAAAACATTTCTCCTGCTAACATTTCCTAGACTTTGTAAATTGCATTTCCTATGTAAACAGTTCAGAGGGGAAATATATCACCTTTTAAATGTGATTCCCAAAGACCCGAATGTTTTTGTTCCTTTAAAAATATATCTAATGGAAACTGTGCAAATCAGATGTAGCGCTCACAAGTGAGTGGCAAATTCTTTCTAATATTTATCCGCATGACTAAATGAAATTTAAAAATTTTCCAAGCACGTCTAGCACCTAAGAGTAGACAATACAAGCAGGAAGAGACTGAAAAATTAATAAATAATAATAATAATAATAATAAAAGAACTTACTAGCACAAAATTCAATATCCCTCCTATTCCCCTCTCCCCCCAAAAAAGATAAGCTTTCACAAAATATTAGTGCACTTAAAAAAATCTCTAGTCTTATATACTTATCTCCCTCTTTCTAACCTCTGGGACTTTCCCTTTGTGTTTTCACCCATAAGCCTGAGCTACATTATCAAATGTTACCAATTCTGACACAATGTTGACTAGGCAGACACAGACCAGGACAAATTGTATTCAGAATCATGTCCACTAATGTTGACCCAGCAAAGTTTAAATTGAAGTGCTCAACACAGTTTGCCCTTGTCTACATTGATCACTCTCAGCATTATGGCAGCTAACTTCACACTCCTCAACCGTGATCAGAACACTTTTTTAGTGCAGGTGATAGTGTAGAGGTGGTCTCACAAAGTCAGGCTTTAGGTGTGTTGCCCAGAGAGGACACAATGAGTGGATGGATGGTCCTGTGGTAAGACCCCTAGCTTAGGATTTAGGAGACTTTCACTTAGGCCCAGATTTTCAAAGGTATTTAGGCATCAGTGTGTTAGGCATTGCATCAACACTGCAATGCCTAACTGAGTTAGGAGCCTAAGTTTCATTTTCTAAAGGGATGTAGGAATATAAGTATCTAAAATAGATGAGCAGTGCTGTTGGGACGCCCGTGGTGCCAATGTCCATTATCACTCTGTAGATAAAGAGCCACAGCTTCTCAGGCTGCCAATCCAACACCTAAATGAGCATTAAAACAAAAGAATGCAGATTGGAAGACATATACCCAGAACAAACAAATTATTTGCTTGAATGCCTTTTGACAAGGGAGTGGAGCCAGTGTTTTTTAAGCCAGTTTCTGAAGACTGTGGATTTCAAGGAGACCATTTTGGCTCTTTCTCATTTCACTCTGCTGTTTTAAACTAAACCAAAAACTGCAAAGAACACACACAATGAAGGGGCTAAGAGAAAAGGGGTTATTACGCTGGTCACTGAAGTCTACTCCACCTCAGAAAACACATCTTGAGCTCACAGAAAGGAGTGCATTACCCCCTAGATAACAACACATCCATTTTCATAAGTTTATTTCAAACTTAAAAAAAAAAATCAATTTCATTGTTCTGAAAATTCTGCAGGTTGTCTCCAGGCCCTTGACTGAGAGGGTAGAAACTGAAAAAATCCCTAGCTGCAGCCAAAGTCTTTAAACCATCCAACTTATACAGAAAAATGGTGCTGGAGTTTTCAGGGGAAAGCCAGCACTACACAACATACATCTGCTAATCAAATGACTTTCTGAACAATGCTAAACAAGGAAATTATTCAAATCACATCCCACTTCTAACCATTTGTCCATTGATTATGGACAAGGTTCACAATAGAAGGGAATCACAAACTATGGGAATAATGGTCCTTTTGCATGATTCAGCCGTTGCCTTCTATGCAATGGTTCAGAGCTGTGCAAAAAATCCAGTACTCTCTATCATGCACAGAATTCTTACACTGAAGCCAAAAATGTCAAATGTCAGGCTGGGATTTTCAAATGAGACTAAAGGAGTGACTCTCGAAATTCAATGAGAGTTAACTCCCTGAGGCTCATTTGAAAAGGCCAGCCTCAGTGCCCAACATTAGGCATCTTGTCAAAGGGCATGTCCACCCCATAGTGCCTCCTGCTGGCCAAACATGGTTCTGCAGCACCCTGCTTGAATTTCCCCTTTTCCCAGGGCCCCTGTAAGAACTCCACATAGTACAAAGGTAGAAAGCTGAGGTTCTCCTTGATGAAATCTAAACAAATTTGAAATAAAGGTCTCTTCTACCCAGACCCAAAATAAAGTCTCTTTGGCCTGTAATCTCCTCCCTCAGCTTCAAGGAGTTTCACAGCCCTCCTTTCTGAGGGCCTGTGCTTCCGGGCTGTTGGCAGCTTCTCCAACTGTTTCCTTCACGGATCCTTTCAGTAGCTCTCTGAGTAATTCTTCTCCTCACATCCCTGAGATGAGAGAAGGCCACAGGTAGCAGTCCATCCCCTGCTGCTAACTCCCCCTTTGTAAGACCCAGGTGCCTTTTCACTGGGCAGTAGGTCATCAGTTCACAGGTGCCCTGGATCCCTTTCTCTTAGGGCATGTCTACACAGCAGCTGGGCGGTGAGAGTCTCAGCTCAGGTAGACGTACATGCATTAGCTCCGTTCAAACTCACTAGCAACTAAAGAGCAGCGCTGTCCTGCAGCCTGGGTAGCAGCTCACGTTAGCCACACGAGTACGATCCTGCCCGTTCCCCTCGGGTATGTACTAGGGTGCAAGCTGAGCAGCCACAGCCATACTGCTATTTTTAGGGGTTTGCTCAATCAGAGCTAATGTGTTTACGCCTGCCCTAGCTAGGAATTACACTCCCCAGCTGCAATGTAGAGATGCCCTAGAGGCGCCAGGCCTTCTGTGACACACCTAACTCCATATTCAGGCACCTTGCTAAGTGGTTTAATAGGAACTGTGGGTTCTCAGCAGTTCTACAAATCAGATCACATAGTTAGGTGCTTAAGCACGGATTGAAACTGCGAAAATTTTGCTCCAAGCTTTGAATGTTTGTCAAGATCCCCTGCACGTGTTCAGGGTAGCACAGCAGAGTAGCTGCGTGGACATGGCTGTGAGAGGGTGCTCTCTCTCTCTCCCTTCAGGCCGGCTGTTAGCCACTTCATTCCTTGACTGAATGTTAATACTTATTCAGCAAACTTCTTCATCGACTGCTTCCCGAAACAGTAATTAAAGATGCACAGACACAACTGTGAGGTAGATACCATCAGATCCATTTAAAGCCATTGAGATTGTAAGGACCTGATCATCCTCCCAGTCTGTGCATCCCCCCTCAGCCCATGGGGGGGGGGGGGGATGCGCCAAGCACCTACAGCTCTTATTCGTGTGAGGGGGTTGTCAGTTACTTTTGCAGCACCATTTTTTACAGAGGGCCCTTCACACAGGGCAGGATCCATGCGTGGCAAATACCTGGGCTGGTAACTGGGCTAGGGATGTTACAGGAGTGCTCTGTATCTATGAAAAGGGCTAATTAATACATAAGACATCAGGAGTTGGTGCTCAATAATAAATAGCTTAGTTCCAGGGGGTAGTAGGTCTGCAAATGACTTCCTCTGGCTGCACTTTATATCAGTTCTTAATAGGGAGACATGTATCATTCCCCCACCCCCTGTAGGGAATCCACACTCAAAATAACTCAGACTTTGGATGCTCAGAGATTCTTCCCATGGGAAACCTCCTTTAACGGGGGCAGCTGGCCCTGAGGGATTCTCTGATAGTGCAGCTCCAGGACACTTTTTTGGAGAGTGGATTCTCCCCCTCCTCTCCCTTAACATACCAATTGCGGATTGAGCAAAAGGAACCTTTATTCGCAAGCCCTATCTGAAACCAGGCCAGGTACAGTGTGTGGTGGAGGAATTGCAGTGCAAACCTTTTGCATAACAAACTTGCCTGCTACTATAATATCTATTTTGTTTGAACGAAAGGCACCTATTGCTCAACATTTAAGCACAATGCTGAAGGCTGATGTCACGGAAAGACAGCATGAAAGAGCTGACTGACAAATACAGTCGCCAAACTTGATTTATTTTCTTCTGAGAGAGGTGCTTCCCCTTTCTAATCTTAATTTCCTAGTACCTTTTTTTTTTAAAAAAAAATAGCTGTTCTTGAGGTTCATCAGAAATGACTTGGGTGATCTTCTGTTAAAAGAACGACTTTTATCCTCATTCAAATACATATTGTATTGACTTAGAAACATCAAAGAGGCAATGTCTTTACATATTCTATTTCTAAGTAAAGAAAATGAGTTCTGTCTTTATTAACATTGGTAATGTTGATTCTTATAATGAAAAATGCACAAAAGCACTATTTTTGATGAATAGGTAATAGAACAGCAGTGAATAAGAGAGCATTAATTTTTCTTCAGTGGCTCACTGGGATAATGCACCAGAGGGTTTTGAACCAATATCAAGTCACAACTAAAATGAGGTCAGTGGTCTCCCCCACACCCCTCCCCCCTTACTAATGGACATTTTTATTGACCTCAAAAAACCACCCCACACTTCAAGTACAGCTGACAATGTCTGCTTGTCATGGCCTAGCACTAAAACAGTAGGAGTGCTTTCTATCAGGCCAAAATTACTTCCAAGGGCTTGGATAATGCTGTATGACCATACCATATGCAAGTGTTAACGGAGGCACTTATTTGAATTATGGCTGGAGCAGAGGAAGTGGGATATTACAAGTAACACATGCTTACCCAAGAGTAGATATCTGTAGAATTCTTGCTAATATACTAGCAAGTGACCAAGCACAAATACAGTTTATGTCCTATACCGGTAGATAGAGGAGATATACATGTGCATGTTCGTTGTGCCTAGCACAATAGAGCCTTTGGTATGTTTCCCAACAGAGCTATTTATACACTGGGATTTAAGCATTCCTTTCTGTCTTTGCCATCTTCCACAATTGTGCCTGAGTGCCTCAGATATTACAATGCTGAGGGACATATAAGCATTTAGATAAGAGGTGAGAGGAGGAGGAAAGAAGAGGTAAATCCAGAAATAAAACCAATGGTCATAACAATTCTCTGATTTTTTTTCATTCTGTAGCCAACAAAAGGAAACATTTTACAATATTGTTATTTGTATCAAATACTATTTTTCTAACAAACTTTCTATCAGTTGAATTTCAAGGGTGGTTGGGGGAAGAGGCAAGGCAGGGGAGAAGATGAAGAAAAGTCCATGAGAGGGAATGTTCTGATATCGTGAGTGAAAGGGTGACACTATATATTGGGGTATGTGCCAAACACAGAAGACAAGATCTCATGTGGGCATATGGTAAGGAAGGGCTATCCCTCAGAGAAGCCTGGAACATGGCAGCAGAGTTGATGAACATTTTTCATTTGAATTTCAGAAAATGAGGGCATTTTTCCAGCAAAAGTTTTGAAACATTTCCCCATCACCAACCCCTTTTTTGTTGACCTGCTGTACATTACAGAGATTAGTGTCTCTAAGGATGGGGTCTTTCATGTAGAGTGTGCCTCCTAGGGGGCAGGAGAAGGCTTAGGAGCATGTTTATTTCATGAACGGAGGAACCAAGGGTGGCAGGTTTGTAGAAATTTTGGTAGTGCCCAGAACCTGCCCCTCCAACCTCCTGCCCCTACCTTCCTAAGGCTCTGGGAGGGAGTTTGGATGGGGGAGGAGATCTGGGGTGCAGGCCCTTGGCTGAGGATTAGGGTACAGGACGGGTGCAGGCTCTTGGAGGGAGTCTGGGGTGCACGCTCTGGGATGGAGTTTGGGTGCTGGGTGCAGGCTTCAGGCTGGGACAGGGGGTTGGGGTGCAGGAGGGGGTGACAAGTGTAGGCTTTGGGAGGGAATTTGGGTGCAGGCTCTGGGAGGGAGTGCGGAGGGTTGGGGTGCAGGCTCTGGGAGAGAGTTTGAGTGAAGGCTCTGGGCTGGGGCAAGGGGTGGGGTGTAGGAGGGGGTGAGGGTGCAGGCTTTGGGAAGGAGTTTGGGTAAAGGCTCTAGGGGAGAGTGCAGAAGGCTGGGGCACAGGCTCTGGGCTGGGTCAGAGGGTGGGTGTAGCTCCATTTTACAGATGGGCGACAGAGGCACAGAGACACAATACAATTTGTTAAGCTCACACAGGAAACCCCTGGAGAAGCATGGAACTGAACTCAGGTCTCCTGAGTCTCAAGCCGGCACTGAACCATCCTTCCTTTCCTTAAAGCCCTTTATAAAACTGCAGAACAAGTGCAATAGAGGCAGCAGCACAAATAATTCTGTGACTAGAATCCAACCACATTTTCTAGACTGTCATCAGAAGTTTTTTAAACATTGGTCTCCAATTCATTTATAATTCATGGAAGGGTTGTGATCGGATCTCAGGGTCCAACATGGAAGGATGCTAATACAACTTGTAAGAAATGAAGTTTATGGAAAGGAATAACTGATTGTTGTCTCACGGCCAAATCTGGAAATGCTCTGTTCTCAGGGAACAAAGAAAATGTCAAGTCCAGCATTTGGATCCTGCTAGCCTTCTTTGGGGTAATTAGCTTCAGATATAATTATCAATCAGCAGCATCATCAAGCTTAGAAAACTGAAGACAACACAGAATAGACCAAATAATTCTTGCCTTAGCTATAGTAACCTGAGGGAGAAATGCAATGGGGTTTGCTGCTTACAGTTAACAAAAAATGTTTTCTGTGCCTTCTCTCAAGAGTTCAATAGTTTCTCCACGTGTTTGGGGAAAACTCCCCCCACCCAGAAAATACCCTCTCTCAAGAGTGACACTATTTACACTATTTAAATTAATGGAGAATTCTGAAAAACAAGGGGATGAAAGAATCTGAGCACTTTCCCCACTTAGGTTTTATGTCCAGACACCTACATTAAAGAAAGAAAGAAGATGGAAATACGTGAAAACCTCAGCATGTCAGTGTTCATAACAATAAAATAACAAAGGAAACTTGAATTTGGGAGTAAGTTCGTAATTTCAGTCACCCAGAGCAATAGCTGATGGAAGTACAGCTATGAATGAAGGACTACACATGATTATTCATTATATTAGAGTAGCAACTAGCAGCTCCAGTTGACTTTGGAGCCATTCACTGCCCCAAGAGCTTATCATCCAAACAAACAACGGAAGTATTATTTGATACATGAGTAACTGAAGTACAGAATGATTTAATGACTTTCCCAAAGTCCACAGGAAATCTGTGGCAAAGCCAGAACTTGAAACCTAGTCTCCTGAATTCCAGTTCAGTGCCTCAAACACAAGATCATCCTTCCTCTTGCTTTTGGAACCAATTCACAGCATTTGCTTGGGATGGGCAGGGCAGGAGAAGTTATTTGGGCTGAATCACCTGGAATTCTCCTATAACTCCCAGGAGGTCACACCTCATTCAAGGCTAGCATTGATGGCCATGGTTAGCACGCACAAGGCCTGGCAGGCAGGAACCCAGGAACCTGCAGGCTTTGTAAGACAAGGCTGCATTGGGCACTAACGCCCAGATACAACATGGTCCTGAATCCTTGGTGGCAATAGCACAGTGTGATATGTGACACTCATTTACAAAGTGCCAACAGGGCTGCAGAATTGCCAAATACAATGCATT
The DNA here is from genome assembly GCF_003597395.2 of Chelonoidis abingdonii. Lineage (NCBI taxonomy): Eukaryota > Metazoa > Chordata > Testudines > Testudinidae > Chelonoidis > Chelonoidis abingdonii. The sequence continues at coordinate 11,630,073 of NC_133787.1, read as the reverse complement.
TGGGTGCCCCCCATTGGGACACTTTGAACTGCAAAGACTCAGGGGATGCTAAGCCTGATATTCACCTTTGGGAGGAAGGCAAGTTGCACAGGAAATGTGAGTCGTGAGAAACTACAAAAAAGGAGAACAGCTCTACAAGTATCAGGCACTCAGGATGCCAAAGAGAAACAAATTCAGCTGTATTTTTAATACTAATTTATGTTAACAGGGTCTACATTAAAGAAATTGTCAACTGTGAGGAAGCGCTTCTGTCTGCACAATTCACAGACTACAAAACTACATAGTGTATCCTCCATTGCTGGAGAGACAGCAAAAGATGTATTTTGTGTTTGTTAAGTGAACATGTGGGAGTAAGGATCATTTTGTGTCTTTCCCCAAACATGTTATTAATCTAACTGCATGACATTCCCTGTAATATAGAAAAAAACCCCACAAAGTGTTGATATTAATAAATCTCTGTAGGGAAATCAGGTATATGTGTTCCCAAATGCTGAAGAATAATATAGTCGGATGATCTGAGCTAAAGGACACAGGAGGGCTGTACTAAAATAGCGTTGGTCACAGCACTGTTAATTCCTAAGTATTAGCTGACTGGGAGCTGGGACTGAGACACATTCCATACGTAACCTACAGTATCTGGGAGAAACTAGGGAAGGTCCTCCTGGATATTTCCACACAAGTCAGTCCACCCCTAAAAAGAGTTTTCTGCAGCTGCTGCTATGCAATGACTCCACACACAGGTCTATAAACACATAGCTCCTATACGCACACAGACAGATACAGTGTCAAACTCAGTTGAAGTCAGAAACACAAATTCAGAGTGGAAATCTCAAAACCAATGTCCACCATAGAAATATAAAATAGTTTTGGAAAATTTTCAGTACTTCATTATACACATTTTCCCTTTTTCTTCTACCATCCTCATGCACTCCCAGAGTAGGGTGACCAGCAAATGTGAAAAATCAAGACGGGGGTAGGGGATAATAGGAGCCTATATTAAAAAAAGACCCAAAAATCAGGACTGTCTATATAAAATCGGGACATCTGGTCATCCTATCCCAGAGAGAGACAGCTAGTTAGAGCCTTTATGTAGAGAGCCTGATCCTTGCACACCTTATGCAGAAAATTGAAACAGCTGAAAGGAAATCACAGGTAGATTATATGAGACAGGGGAGTGGCATCTTACAGGAAGAAGACCTTTCCTTAAGATCATTCAGTCTACTGGGCTCAATGCTGAGAGATTCTGAGCATCTGTAGATCCCCTTGATTTTATTGGAAGTTGTTGGACCCAGCAGTTTCATCTATTACCTCAGTGGATAGGTACTACACTATCAGAGATGATTACTGACATCCCCAGCAGGTCCAACCAAGATTGGGTTCTGTTGTGTTATGCATACTATTGCCAACCCCAAGCATTCAAAAATCATGAATCAAGAGCCAAACCCACATAATTTTAACAATACATTTTGGGTTCTTTTCCTTCTGGTTTTGAGTCACTAGGGTACACTTGAATCATGCTCAAAAGCTAAACATTTTAGCTGGTCAGAATAAGAATGATGGAACCGTAATCCATTGAAATATGCAGTTCCACCAAAAATCAAAACACATTGTGAAATCAAGTAGATTTTTCCAGATATTCCCCTCCCTCCAAGAAAATGGGAAAAGAAAAGACAACACTGAAATGTCCCATTTGGACATTTTTGATTTTTTGTTTTGAAATGATTTTTCATTTTTTAAAATGTATTACAATAGTACAAAATAAAAAGAATCAGTCAAAATGTTTCAATGTTTGTTGTAGTGAACTATTTTAATTGACCCCAAGTGAAATTTTGGGAAGTAATCTTCCTTCATAGATAATTTTGAAATTTTGGGGGGGATGGGGAGAGGGTTGTTCCAATGTGGAATGAAGCCAAATTTCAAAAATTGTGAAATCCTTTGTAAAATAGAAAGTCTATCCTCTGCACAGAAGTACTAGAAACTGACTTAAAAATATGAAAACTGAGATTCTCACACAATCACTTGACTGCAGGAGGGGGAGGGGCTGAAGACAAACACCAATCATCACAAGACTTGTGATAAAATCACAACAGTTGGAAACACTATAGGTACTGCACATAGAGAGTAAGAGGCAGTCCCTATATCAAAGAGGTTACAAATTAAATAGACAAGACAGACAGATAGACAAACGGAGTATGTTTAATTTCCTTTTTCAAACGGGGAACTCAGGCAAAGTGATTCAGTTTCCACAGAAAATCTACGTCCATACCTGGAACTGGACCTAGATCTTCTGAAACCCAGTGTTGTGCCTTAATCACAAGGCAATCCTCCTTATTTGCAGCTTGATCCCCTTGACTCTTCAGTCTCTGTGAGTTTCTGAGGCCACACCCTTTATACTGATGTCCTCTGTCCCGCTGTACCATGTGAGCAGAATTGTTTGTCAAGAATATTATTATTATTCATAGTATTTGTAATTCTTCCCATATAAATGGAGGAATGTGTCCCATTTGCTAGAATATAGCACTTTTAAATTATTTGCTACTGTCTATACCACACCTCAGATTGCAAGAAATCCGTTCTCTTTGCCAGCTAATTTTCCAACTCTCTCTCCATGTGTGCGTGGAAGTGTGGGCGGGGGGTAGGTATTATATTGGGTACAAACACAGTAATCTCAAATTCATCTGTATGTATAGACATTCCATTTCTCAGAGGCATAGGGTGCAAACATGCATAATACATATGGGTCAAGTCTGATTGCTGAGGAAGAAGGCAACAATGCAGGACTAATTATTTTCCTGACCTGATGGGTGATATTTTATTTAACTCTGCATTGAAGAAGCTAAACTAGCTGACAGGGAAGAGAGAGAAATGTATTCTCAAAGGAATAATGCAAGTTTATGTAGCACCTTTGATTTTGCATACACCTGATGATTGAGATAATTCAAAACTATTATTTATTCATTATGTTTTTATTTGGGCTCAGAATGCAAAGGTTCAATTTTCCTATTTTTCCCCTTGCCAAATATTTGTTACAGTTGCATTTTTCAAACCATTTACTGTCTGGAGGGTAAGTAGAGTGACACTGCTCATAATGTGCAAATAAATGTGAAATAAGCTAGTCAGCTCAAGTGGAATGAATTACTGTCGCTGGTAAAATAAGGCAAGAGGGAACGGCTGCCTTGGGAGCTGAAAAAGACTCTAGCAGGTACTGCTATTGAGCGACTGGAATAACACTTACTATGATTTATCAAAGACCACTTGAAAGCACTTCTAAGGCATTAAATAGGCATGAAAAGAGGCTTTAGTGGCAATGGGACTATGCCAGAACTGAGTGATTAGGAGACTCAGTAGCTTGACCCTAGCATGCAGCCTATGAACAAGTGAAGCCAAAAATCTTCAAAGACTTGTGGACAAGACTGCAGAGCACAGTCAATTTAGGTGACGAGAGGGGATGGCCACAAAGCTATTAGGTCCCTGTGACTAGAGGCAGATAGCATAGCCTGTGGATAAAGAAAAAGAAATCAGACTCTCATGACTACCAACGCAGCCATGTATCATAACGTCAACAGGACTCTTTTAAAAAAGGCTTTGTACATGAATAATTACTTAAATGAAAGAAAGTACTTAAAATATTTAAAGTCCAATGTTGTTGTGATCTTATGGGGCGATTTCCTGCACCCTAGGTTCTCAAAGATAGTCTGCAATTATGGTAATGCCTTTGTGGCAGAAGTTGGACCAGTGATCCTGGATAACGTACAGCTTCTATCAGGCTCTTTTCCTGCTTAGTCCTTGTTTCATACAGATGTCAGATCATAACTTTGTTTTGTGCAGACAAGCATCACGTTTCCAGATCTCACTTGTGCTACCACAGCTTCCTCTTCTGAGAGCAAGGAAATGTTTTGATGTAGGTCAAGGGGAAAAAACAGAAAAGAAAAAGGTCTTACCATACACAGTAGGTCTCACTGACAAAAATACAGGCTAGAGTATGTACTGTAATAGCTTACTTGACCAAGCTAACAGCAAATAGTTCTTGCCTTCAATGTAGCTGATCTCATAGCAAGACAGCGGATCTCACAGCCAATATAAGTATTTCCCAGATATGGGACACACTAGTCCCACCATGTGTACAATGAGTGACTGCTGTCTACCTGTCCCTGTTTCTATGCTTTCTGGATCCTTCAAGTGATGATTATTGCTAATTGTTTGTAGTACCAAGTTATCAGGGCCATTTCAAAAAGATCTGGGTTCCCTGAAATGACTTTCTGTTTAATCCCATGCAAGAGAGTGGAGATGACACGAAATATGCCCAGAACTGATGTGTGTTTTTTAGCCCATAGAGCTTACTTCATTTTCTCAGAGTTCTGAGGCAGCATGAAGCAACTAGTACTGTACAGCAGATGGCACTGGAACAAGGATGGTTAATATGACTTTATTTCTACTTATCTTTGGTGGTATCTCTAAATCAATCGCTGCTCACTTTAAAAGGCAAGGGAAAGAAAAAACACCGGCTTTGTGTCTTGCTTTCAAGAACTTCTCATCTTACAGCAAATGTTTGTAAAAGTTACTAATTATTCCCTTATTCCATAATAAGGTACAATATTACCTAGCTGTTATATAGCACTTTGTATCACCAGATATCAAAAGACTTTACAAAGGAGATCGGTATCTTTACCCCCATGTTACAAATAAGGAAACCAAGGCACAGAGTTTTACATGACTTTCCCGAGGTCACCCAGCAGGGCAGTGGAAACAGAACCCACGTCTTCTGATTTCTAGTCCAGTACTCTATCCACTACTCAAACTGCCACTGAAGAAGGATGGTCTTGTGGAGTAGGATTTAAGAGATCACAGTTCAGTCCCCAGTTGTACCACAGACTTCTTCTGCGATCTTGGGTAAGTCACAGACTCTCTGTGTCTCAATCCTCCATCCATAAAACAGAGATAACAACATTTTGTCTGTCTTGTCTATTTGTATTATTTGCTTTTAAGGACAGGGACTGATTCGTACTGTGCATGAATAACTAGTAAAATAGGGGCTTGATTTTGATGTAGATCACTAAGTGCTGTAACGGTAAATATGGGTTTTCTGAGCATCATGAACAAGAAAAATGTGACCTTTGTGACGTTCATAGCTACCCTCCCAATAGACAAGACCAATATTGTACCATGGGGTATCCCCAACAGGTAATATTAATCCACCTCATTATATCATGTTGGTCAGTAAATGTGATAACACTATAGCTGGACACAAATTTTCATGGAATATTTCAATTTTTAACAACAACAAAAATATGAACATCTGAAAACCATGTGCAATGCGGTGACCCATATTTCTATGCCCCTCTGTGTAGGCCATGGAACATCTAGTATGCTTACCTCAGCTTGCCTTTCACTCACCATTTCTCTATGTCCATTTGAAGTCCCGCCTTTGAGTATAATTTGTATATGTACACATGATAATACACAGACCCCTTGTGATAAAATCAGTCTTCCCAGTCCCCCTAAAGTACAACAGAATCACAGCTCTTTTCCCACTGGAGACATCATTTCCAGGTCACCCTCCTGAGAGCCTGTCTCTAGTCTGTACTAGTCTCTTTTTGCCTTTGATTCAGGACTCTACTCTTCAGGCCATCCACCTGAGAGTTCACAGATTTGTCCTTCTCCAGTAGCACCAAGCCAGGTCTCTCTGCAGTGTTTCACTCACCCAAGCTTCCTCAGCTGGGATGGCTTCCTCTGCTCAGGGAAACTCCCTTCTGGTCCAACTCCTTGTCTCTGGGTTTGGCTTCCTGCAGCTCTCCACTTGGGCCCGCTGCAAGGAGATATCCCACTCACCCCAGGACTTCTTGCCTGTGAGTCCAAGCAACCCATCAGCATGAACCCTATTTTTGCTTCTGGCTCAACTTCCCTTAGCCAAGCTGGTTCTTCCCCTAGTTCCTAGGGGGTCACTGCACACGCTCTCTTGTAACTTGGCAAGGGTTCCACAGCTCTGGCTAGTTCTCACCAACAACTTTCTTTACCTTTAGTTCTCCCCAAAAGATCTATGGTCCAGCTCTTCTCTGCTGCTCCCATTTCTCTCTGGGTCTCTCCTTTCCTCTCAGGCAGCTCTTACCTGCTCCTTTCCTCTGTCTCCCTTTTTATATGACACCAGTGCCTTCTCTTAAGCCCAATTGAGTTACAAGTGCACTTGACCCCATTTCCTCTTAATGGGGCCAGTCACCCGATCGCACCATGTTTTGGGGCAGGGGGTTGTTGAAAGCTGAAAATTTTCAGCCTGATACCAAAAATGTTTGGTTTTGAAATGCCAGCAACGTACTTCAGGGAGCTTCATGGAAGTTGTAGATTGCATGTCTCATGTCCCCATGTGCTGAGCACCTCAGTTGGACTACATTTTCCATGATGCACCATGACCAGTGAGTCCCAAGATTCATTGTGGTGACTTTGAAAGACAATGATGCATCATGAGAGCTATAATCCAGACAGGGAATCTGGCCCACAGAAATGAATGGATGCATGAAGCACCCAAACTACAATTCCCACGAGGCACTGTGGTGATATTTCTAAATTGAAATATTCTGTTTTAAGATTAAAGTCTTCAGTCTTTGATTTTTCATCTCTTGATATTTTTGCTGAACAGTCAAAATTTACCCTGGGGAAAAAAACCTTTTCCAACCAGCTTTTGTTAATCCTCTGCATTTTTACAGGATTTAAAATATTACTTGTATAAAGTTGAGAACACTTCTATTTATGGGAATATTACTCGCATAAAGGAAAGAACAGGTCTATTTATGGGAGTATCATATCAGGTGGAGAAACAAAAAGTCTTGTTACCCATTCAGTCATCCCACAAGGCACAGCCAGTTATAACCCAGACATTTCTCTTGGCAAACGAGAAGGCTTTCAGAATGCTGGAGAATCTTAGGTGCTGATTGGCGGGATAGGATATGTCCCTAACAGCCCCTTTATGCCAACTGGCAAAGGGTACACTCAACACACTGTTGTCAGAACATTTAGCCAAGCAGTGTCCTGTAATGTAGCATATGATAACTGGCAATATGGTGGCCATGAATATCATTGTGTGACATGTGGACAGTTTGTATAAAGAGTTATGTATGTCTTATGAAAATAGGTTCTGAAAACATGTTTTGGAGGCAAGTTTGCCTTAGACAAAGGATTGTGGTTTTAGCTGTCTAGGTCAAGCTTTTTCAGCCATAGACAATGAAAGTATATTTACATATAAGGTAACCAAAGCATCAAAACAAGCAGTGGAGGAAACAGGTTGCTGAACACACCAGGGGAGTCTGAACGCCCAAGAAATTCTTTCTGTCTCTTGAGGCAATGACAATGAACCTAGGGAAATATAAGGGGAGCAGAAAGACTTTCTAGTTCTCCATCCCATAAGGGAAAAAGAAGCCAGCACCCTCTGATTGTTTGAATGTTTAATCCTCTTGCCTGAAGGCGTGGAGATACAGATGTGTCTTGAAAAACTTTTAGGCAAAGACATATTTTGCTAGAATTAAGTTTTAGGAACTAGAAAGTATGTTATTTTTGTTCGTTCATCACCATTTTCTGTCTCTCTTATTCTGCCTCAGTATCATTTAAATGTGTTCTTTATTAATAAACATATTCTTGTTTTATTACAGAATCATCTCAGTGCTGTATATTAAAGTGCGGGACCTCAGCTAAACTAACAGCTTGGTGTGTGCACTGTCTCTTTGAAGGCACCAAAGTTGTTAATTTCTCTGAGTGCTCAGTGAGAAGGATTGGACACTGCAGAAAGACTTCTTTCGGGAACTTGGGTTCACTGACTGTTACCTGCACGACAAGTTTTAGACTGGCAGAATCTTGAAGTGTTTGCTTGTAAGGTGGATATACTGGTGTGGCAAACAGCTGTCACATAGTCTAAACACCAGCAAAGTGCTCTCTTGCTAAGGCAGAGAGGTAATATACTGGCTTACAGATCTGGGTGCTCTGAGCACAGCATCACATAGGAGTAATTGATTTTGTTTGTCCCTCACAAGAGTATTGGGTGACATCTAAGAAAATGAGAACACACCAGAAAGAAAATGCTCCATTAGTCAATGTAATAATATGAATAGTTTGGGGTGGGGAGAAACATCTTGATCTGAATTAGTGTGTGGCAGAGTTCACTGTCTTTATCTTCAAGCAAATGAATACCCAGGAGAAGAAGAATTGCACTACAGTCATGGAGAGCAGGGTTTTCTTCTCTTTAAACCTCATGATAAACTACATTTCACCAACCTGCTTTAGGATTTTGCACAAAAACACGGCGATCTCCCTCCCCACTTCTCAGCAAAGATTTAATAGCAGAGGGCTGTAAAGTGATCTCATATTACCACTACTTCATTATTTTTATAAAATATACTACTGTCATTTACTAGCACTTTATGAAGTATTACCATAAAACAGGTCTCCCCCAGTCATTAGTGTGAATTAGTGGTGTTCTGCTGTCTACCCATTGCCTATGCTGGGTCTCTTAGAGAAGGAGACCCTATTATCTTGTCTGAATTCAAACAATGGTTGAAAATATATTGAATAACTGCTTCTATTGGGAAGCACTGTGCCAATATTTGAATCAGATATTTCCATGAGGTGCCCTGTGCACTTTATGATATTACTATAATGGAACTCATGGTGTTTAATGATATAGGAAGCCCCAAATGGTATGGAATTTGGATATCTGAAGTTACCTAGAAACCAACTGGCACACACCCCTGCTGCCACACACACACCCCCCATACTGTAATTCACATCAGGCCTGGCACACTCATTACCCCAACACACTGTTTTCATAATATATATGATCATTGTCATGTAAGACATCATATGTAAACTAGTACCTTACTTTACACTGTGGTGATGAAAAATCATTGTGAGATGTATATAGAGATTATATACAAAGAGTTATGGATGCGTGCTGGTAATATGTTCTTAAAATGTGTTTGGGCAGCAGAGCATAGACCCCAGCCTACCCTAAACAAAGGACTGTCTGAGTGGCTTGGTTACCAGCAGAGGAAAATGAAAGTACATTTACATATAAAATAAACAAAGTCATCAAGCTAAATAAGCGGGAGAAGAGATCTTTTAACAATCATGCCAGGGAACAGCATCTGTACCCCAGGAAACGTTCCTGGATTTTAAGGCAGAGACAATAGACTTTGAATGATATAAGGAGAGCCAAAGCCTGGTCTACACTAGGAAATTAGGTAGGTATAACTACACTGCGCAGGGTGTGAAAAATCCACACCCCTGAGTGACGCAGTTAAACCAACCTAACCCACAATGTAGACAGTAATAGGCCAATGGGAGAATTTTGTTTGTAACCATACCTGTCTTTTGGATTCTTGCTTAGTCACTTCAATCTTATTTCTTTTTTAATAAACCTATTCTTGTTTTATTACAAAACCATGTCAGTACTGTGCATTAAAGTGGAGGGCGAGTCCTCAGATAAACCAACAGGCTTGCATGTATTCTGTCTATTGATCATTTCTGTGAAGTGATTATATCTGTAGATGTCACAGTGAGAGGCACTGGACATGTCAGAGAGATGTCTCTGGGGAACTCGTGAGTTGAGGTTCACTGAGAGTTACCTGCAAGGTAAAGTTTGGGCTGGCAGAGTCCTGAAGAGTTTGCTAGCAAGGCAGACAGACTGGCATGCCAGGGAGCTGACATACATCTTAACAACAGCAAAACTCTCATTTGCTGAGGCAGAGGTAAGTAACAGTGGCTCACAATTCTTGGAGTCCTGAGCAGGACGTCATACCTGTGAGACTATCCTTCTATTCTTGTGATTCAGCCACAGTGGCAGTTAATGGAGCTGCCTCAGCTAAAAGTCTGGAAGGAGCCCAGCAGAAGGATATTCTCTATGATGGTATCTTGTAGTTTGGAATTTGCTCTCCCAAACCCACCAGTCCATCAGAACCTGAATGTGTTGGCCTTCCAGACATGCAGCAAGGTCCTTTTACTCTGATCACTGTACTTCTGATGCAAACTTTGGACACTGGGCAGACTTGGGAGATTTGGTGAGGGGCAGTTGATGTATGATAGGACATTGTTTTTCTAAACATGAATATGAGTCAACAGTGTAACAATATTGCAAAAAAAGTGAACATCATGAATTATCAGGAGTGTTGCAAGCAAGACACTAGAAGTAATTCTTCCACTCTACTCTATGCTGATAAGGCTTCGACTGAAGTACTGTGTCCAGTTTTGGGCACCACCTTTCAGAAAAGATGTGGCAAAACTGGAGAAAGTCCAGAAGAGAGCAACAAAAATGATTAAAGGTCTAGACAACATGACCTATGAGGAAAGATTGAAAGAATTGGGTTTGTTTAGTCTGGAAAAGAGAAGACAGAGGAGACATGATAACAGTCTTCAAGTACATAAAAGGAGGAGGGTGTAAAATTATTCTCATTAACCTCTGATGATAGGACAAGAAGCAATAGGCTTAAATTGCACCAAGGGATGTTTAGGTTGGACATTAGGAAAAACTTCCTAACCGTCAGGATGGTTAAGCACTGGAACAAATTGCTCAGGGAGGTTGTGGAATCTCCATCATTGGAGATTTTTAAGAACAGGTTAGACAAACACCTGTCAGGATTGGTCTAGTTATTATTTAGTCTTGCCTTGAGTGCAGGGGACTGGACTAGATGACCTCTCAAGGTCCATTCAAGTCCTACACTTCTATGATTCTATTTGAGACTTTTACCGTTAAATGTCAGCTTTTCAATAGAAATGTAATTCTGCAAATAGCAACAGCTTCTTAGGGGTCTTCTCAGAGAGGCAGGGTTTTGTTTCCTCACCTGTCCTGGTAGGAAACTGTGGTGCAGAATGTAGAAAAAAGCAAGTAGCAGGTTAGGGCTTGTTAGTTCCCATTATGTCGGAAAGGCACCCTAAGAAGCTCCAGTCAGCTCTGCATTTGACTGTACAGATTTGGGCTGTCCCAGTGTTTTTTATATTTTAGAGTGTCACTGGGACAGAAAAATCTCAGACAGGAACCCCAGCAGCTATAGCTGCTGAATTCCCCCACAGCTTAAAGACCAGGTGAGGAATCAAAGAAATCTGGCTCAAGGAAATGACAATAGGGAACTTCTTGAGTCTCACGCTCACCACCTGTAAGTGGTGGCGTTGCCCCATTTCCAGGATCCTGTCATGCCCTATGGTGGACCTAATCTCTATGATAAACTAAGTGGCCCTGTAAAGCACTTCCTGCTCATTCCCCGCTACCCACAACAGAACATAAGCTACCCGTTCCCATCATCCACCAATGCTGCCTGAAGTCCCCACTGAATTTCTTCCACAGTGGAGTTTTTATGCAGGCCACTTCACATCAAGAATTCTGCAGAATTGTTTAAAAGAAAGGAAAATCTCTTTGTTGAAATCCACTTTCAACAACAAAGCTGCTCAAAGACCATGCAGATACTACCGGAGAAAATCTCAAGTTTAAAACAAACATATGTTTGGCAATGAGACATTTCTGAAGGCACAATATTAACTCCCTGGTGACAATCATGCTGCACATTTTTATAAAGATAATTATATTGTTCCCTGAGAGGCCACTCAAAAATACTTAAATTAGTGCTACCTCCAGCTAATAATGACAGGTAGGAGGTTCTTCAGTACATGCACAGCTTTAGTTACAACATCTCTGGAAAAGTCCTGAGGGATTTAAAACAGTGAAACTATAATTTAGCCAGTCAAAAAAAAGAGCTGTAAACAGATTCACAGAGACAGTTCTAAAAGCTCAAGAGTTTGTATATTTCATGAGGTAAACACTATCTGCTCTCCCCTCACCCCTTTCCTCTTCCCAACACACCAGCCTTAAAAACAAAATAATGGTAAAAAGAGGTTTTATATTAATTACATTACTCAGATATCATAATAAATATAATCCTCCTTTAATTCTCTCTTTTCAAAGAAATTTCTGTTTTGAAAACCCTGAAAGTATCAGACTATTGTTCTACTGATCTAATGGAAGGTTCAGCTCACAAAATTAACTTCATTGCACAGTGTCTTTGAAGACCATACTTTGGTTTCCATGCTATAATTTCGACTGATAGTATGGGAACCTTTATGCACACCCCTGAGACATTATGCAATTTATATTTAGGAGCTGGATTTGCATGGGAGTGCCCATTTCTTTTTTGCTCTTTTTCAAAAAGACCATGTTAAAAAGCAACCAAGAATTTACACAGACACGTTGGGCAAGGACTGGCATGGAAATCATTGCCATAGATCCCTGAGGGATTTACATGGATATCAGCTGAATAGAGTAGCAATAACAATTAGAATGGGTTTGAATTGTTCAGGCAAATGTTGGGTGTTTTTTGCAAAAGCCTGTACATAGATCAGTAGCAGCCTTTTTAGCCTTGCTCACATACAGCTAAAACAGTAATGATGTCATTTAAAAAAGTATTCAGTCCCAGAATAACTATGACAAAGAGATATCATTATGTACCAACTTCATGGAACTAACCGAGTGTCCTTCTCTTCAAAGTAAAACATTTGATAAAAGTAAAATTGGATGCCAAGCATGGGAAATTTCAACCCAAGCAGAATTTTTCTGAAAGATCTTTGATGAAACTGAAATAGAGGATTTTGACTGAACACTTTTCATATTTGTAACTATCCATGTTGCCACCCATGAACACTACACCTATGACATTTTGAGAATGGGTAGCTGTATTCACACTCTACACACAACTGCAATGATATTTGTCCAAAATATGCCTTGTAAAGTATCATTTGAAAACTAATAGCACACTGGTCAATATAATTGTCAAATGCATGTGTTAACCTCTTATGTGGAGTTATGAATTCTCTCTGAACAGCTTGAAGAAGACAGCCTGGCCTAGCTAAATGTGATAAACAGGACTGTGCTAGACAAAGGAATGAGAGTTTATCTCAGTTTACATATTAACCGTAAAGAAAAGGTATCAAGCAACCCAATGGGGGTTGTCTTGAGCTTGAATATGAAAAACAGAGAATTAACATGGCTCCTGCATCCTAGTGAGACATAGGAGACTGAGCCCCTCTTCCTAACTTTGACATCAATGACAATTCTTTGGGAGTATAAGGAACAGAGAGACTCTCCATCTTTGTCTTTCACCTAAGGCAAAGGAAACCAGCACCTGATACTTCTGTGGAAGGTCCTGGCCGAGAGACAGTCAGCCATGCTAGACCAAGAGTAATTGATGAGCAAAAGCATCTTAAACAAAGACTGTGCCTTGCTAAATATGTTTTAGACACATGTTTTCACTTTATTTGCTTATAACCATCTCTACCTTTTTTTTCCTTTTACTTGGAATCACTTAACCTCTGTCCTGTTGTTAATACACTTGTTTTATTTTAATCTCATCCAATCCAGTGCTGTGTCTGAATTTAAGTAATGGAAAACTCCAGTTAACATGGCAAGCCGATGGGTGTTGTCTCTTTAAAGGAGCAAACTGACCTTATTTTTTCTCTCAGTGTTCTAGGAGATGGCTGTACATTTTGGGGCAGATGGTTTTGGGAATATTCAGGATTGGCAATGTGTTGGGGCCATCTTGCCAGGTGTAACCAAAGCTGTTGGAAACCAGGGTAGAGCCGTCGTGTTGTGACAGGCTGCTGAGGTCAGAAGTGTTGAATTAAGGCTGCACAGCATATAGACACTCGGGATACCGCATGCTTGTCTGCTGACTGTTAATGCCCAGGCTGTTGGCCACAGCAACAGTGCATTTAAGGCACCAAGGGTTACAGGACAAGCAGTGACAAAAGCCTTTGTTGCTATGGATTGCACCCCAAAACACAACAGTAGCAATATGTACTATATAAATTACTTAACTTCCCAATAACAAACAAGCCACTTTTATTAATAAACCCATTGAGCTCAACTCTGTGGTTGTGGGTATCAACAATATCTATGTGTCGAAGTTTATAGGGATAAGTCCAAGCCACATATATCCACAGTAAATGCTCAAGTTCCCTTTCCTTTATTAAAAGCATGTAATTGTTCAGTCACATTATCAATTTAAACATCTTAAGTGCCCTTTTTTATTTTGCAGGGACCTGTTCACCATTTTGATAAAGAAACTTGAAGAGTGAGAGCGTGTGTGTGTGTGTGTTTGCATCACTCATGTATGTCAGTTCTTTAAATACATTCAACAGTAGATGCTATAGGATCTAATTCCATCCTCAATATAACAGCATGAATGGAATGATCAGCAGGTTCTATTTTCCAACAGCTCTGTAGAACTGCTAAACAATTTGGACACTGATACATACTGCAAAGCCGACCTAACTGAAATCCCTTCTCAGAGCTGCCCAGCTATGGCGCAAGAATCAGTACGTCACCATTAAGAAGATTTTAATGGGCTTCAGAGACATGTGATAGTATTTATAATCAGCCCTCCTAGACAGTTGTTTGCATACTCCTCCCTGATGCAGTTTCCCTTGAAGAGAGTTGCTACACAATCATTACAAATTGATTGCAAAAGAGCTAACAATCATGATTAAATCATTAAATTCTTGTCTACGCTTCAGAGAGCGGAGAGAAAATTAACTTCCCACCAACCTAATTTTTTCCTGAACATGAAATAATGATTTTCTGCCCGTCTAATTACAAAGCCAACATCTGATCAAGCCTGCATCCAGAGGGGATTATCACATGCACAAGTATTAGACCTCATTACCAGCTTGAGTGCAAAATTATTACATCTTGTAATTGGATGGTGAGATTTATATACAGATCGGCCCGGTTTCTGTAAGATTGTAATTACAAGCTTCGTTGGTTAGCTACTTATCACTCAGCACAGAAGAGAGGAAAATAAGCAACAGAAAAAGCATTTCATTAACCCATAACCCTATCAAGGGAGAACCACTGTAACATCCATGTCTGCATTAGGGAGAACAGCTAAATTCACAGATGAAACAATTTATTATACTCTTTGCAAATGGGATTTCATTTTGTTTAACCCCTAAAGAACTATTTTGGTAAACTGTATAAGCAAACCATCCATTTTATAGACAACTAGGTTCAATATAGTAATTATACGGGGTAACTGACTGAAATAAATACTCATCTGCTTAGGGGCAAGGTTATTAGCTATACAATTGCACGTAGATCTGAACATTCACAAATAGTCAGACTAATAGGGAGTTTGCCTTGACTCACATAGTAACTGGAACCCCCTTTGCATAAAATTAGATCTGGGTGAGCATAGGAAATCTTGCTAGTGATCAGAGAACGCTCTTTCAAAATGATTCTAAGAAGCTCTCCAAGTTTATTAGGGTCTGCGAAGGCAGGACAAGTTTAAGGAACAATTTAAAAATATATAAACATTTGAAATGGCTGTTTTGGGGCTGGCAAAATGTAAATAAATCAAAATGTCTGTACAGGAGGAGCCCCAGAGGGCAACCTATTGCAATTGGATCTTTTATACTAGCTGTACCTTGAAACAATGCTAGCATATCAAAATGTGCACTCTTTAGTTATTATGGGCACATTTCATTGCTCATAGCCTGCTGGACTTCCACTCTTCCTCTCTCAGGGCCTGATGCAGTGCTCAATGAAGTCAATAAAAGTCTTCCCATTCACTTGAATGGATCAAGCCCTGATGCTTATGGGGCTTGGCCCACCTAAACTACTTTTTTCCCACTGAATTCTTCTCATTCTCTTACTTTCCTCTCTCTCTCTCTCTGCTGCCTCCCACCTGTCTGTCAATGATGCAGCCCAACCCCTAACACACCTAAAAAATCTTGACTAGAACAGAACCATGTTTACAAAGGCATTCTGCAACATTTCAACAGCAGTAATGGCCAACTTTAGGTCTCCATTCTTCCCTTGATGCATGCATGGTAGGATATGGACAGCGGGAACATCTTCATATCCTGCTGTCTAACTTTGTCTCTGTAGAGGTGGGTGAAGCTCAGATGATTCAGGGGTTTGGTGTGGATAAGAGTGCAAACAACTATATGCTTAATCCCAATGATCAGGATGTCTCACCCCTGCAGAAATATCACAATGGTTGCTGATACTTACTTCTTCAAGTTATCACTGCTCTACTCTTTATTAGTGCCTCTTTTGAGACTTCACCACCGTGCAGAGTCCATTAAAAAAGTCAACACTATTTTTTTAACACTGAATATTTCTCATGTAGCTCAGATTTTGTTCCAGTTATTGAAGATCATTTCTCATCAGAAACTATGGGCCAGATCCTGCTGCCCAAATCACTTGCTAAGCTCCCATTGACATTAATGATGTAGGATGAGAACCGCAATGGATATATTAATATTAGCAACGAAGAAAGACTCTTCTCTACAATTAGAAGCAGTTGTAGTTTACATTTATATTAGAATAGCGCCTATAGATCCCTGTCGGGATCTTCATTTTGTTGGGCACTGTACAAATGCAGATGAGAGACAATCCCTGTCCCTGAGGGCTTACAATCTAATGGAGACAGAACAGACAACATGCAACGGAGAGGGATATAACACACAAGTGAGTGAACAACAGCTGCTACCCTCAGGGGTCTTCAGCTCTGTATCTCCTCTTAAATCAAGTTGTTTGGCTGCTAGGTCCTCTCTTCAGTGCTTCCTTAATATTCATATTCAATATCTATCTACCCCTCCAAGGTCTATTTGCCTTCCCTCTACCCTTACTCATTCTAGTCACCCCCAAAAGCCAAACCAAACACAGAGAACGCAAGCACTTACTTAACTTCACTTACCAAAAAAAAAAGAATATATTCATATTTCAAGGGTGGGGAGGGGAGGGCTTTACAAAAAACAAATCTAGCTGGATACATCTGACTGTTTTGGGGAGAGGTTATATATAATATTGAGATATACCTATCTCATAGAGCTGTAAGGGACCCTGAAATGTCATGGAGTCCAGACCCCTGCCTTCACTAGCAGGGCCAAGTACTGATTTTGCTCCAGATCCCTAAGTGGCCCCCTCAAGGACTGATCTCATAATTCTGGGTTTAATAGGCCAATACTCAAACCACTGAGCTATCCCTTCCCTGTATTGGGTTGGGGAGAATAAAACTGCAAAGTGAATAGCTTATGAGAATGCAGCAGACACAGAGTGCTATGGTATCTGGAACAAAGTTTGCATCAGAAGTGCAGTGATCAAAAAAGCAAAATTCTTGGGGAAGGAGAAAAAACTAAATCAAAATAATGCACAACAGTGACTATCCAGACAAATATAGTTTCACACAACAGGAGCAATTTCATTCTCAGATCAGTCCATGAACTCTCCAGAATCACTGAGCTACAGCGCTCACATCAAACCAAGCTGAGTGCCATCAGGCTGAGCTTTCTTAAAGCATCAGAAGCACTAGTGCAGTGTAATCTAAGTTACAACCCCTACTCCTTTGTACCTTCTTCTCCTCCTCCTGTGGTCAGTGTCTCTCAGTTGAGGAGTTTATCCTCAGTGGTGTACCGCCAAAGGACTTCTTGCAGCACCTGCATATTGGGATAGGCCCATCAAGGTATCAGGAGACTTCCCACGTCTTTTTTGCAGCCAAAACATAAGGTTTTTCACTGAAAAAATCTTTATGTACCCAAGCCCTTATGGACAGAGATGTCTGTGTATAAAAACAACCTGAGAGGATAACAAAATAGACAAACTGCCTTCAGGAGCAATATCAGAAAATATATTGTCTTAGGATAACAACAAATTCATTCACTTTTTGCATACTCCCCTCATGCCTTAGTTCTTATATATAACATATCTTTGCATTGTAATATCTCTGTGTATGCACACACTTAATTACAGCATAAAGTATAACAACAACCCCCAAAAAGACAACATAGGAACTGCTCCTGATCTTATCTAGCCCGGTGCAAAGCAGAAACAATGCACTGTACTTGGGGGAGTTGCACCTGTGTAAAACTGGTATGAGCTATGAGTGAATTCTGTAGTCCAAAAAACATCACACACTATAGATTTTTCCTCATTGGGAGATCTTTTATATAGTATTAAGTTACACTAAGGCCATACTCGAGCCACTGTGGTTTTTCCTATTTATTATTATTTGTTTTCCAGTAGTGGTTAGGTGCCCTATTCATGGACCTGGACTCCAATGTGGTAGGTGCTGCACAAACCACAGGAGAAAAAGTCCCTGCCTCAACCAGATTAAAACCTATATATGCAAGTTTCTCATGGAAGGGGCAGGAAACTTTGCAAGCTTTGACCTACCAAGTTTCCTGCTCATTCAGAGATTTGTTTCTCCTAGGAATAGGTGGTTGAGGGTGGGCAGAGACCCTCTACATCTACATAGCTACCCTGATCCTGTCCATCTATCAAGCTATTTATACTACACTCACCACAATAGTATGTGAACACCTTCATGGACATATGAATCCCCATGCTCCAGGGCCATACAATTGCAGCTATGAAGGTGGCTCCCTGGATGTTAAATAGAGAGGCCCAACACTTTTTGAATCACAAAACCAAACCAAAAGATCACCAGAAAACTGCTGCCTGTTTGGAAATGTTTCAGGTTTTGGAAAAAAATTTAAGAAAAGGAAGGAGCTAACAAAACCATTCTTGACATTTTTTGACGACCAGAACACAGGCTTTGGGGACAGAAGCACAAAGTGTTTGTTATAAACTGTAATGCTTCCAAGCTTGTTTGCAAAACATTTTCATTAAAATGTTTTAACAAATTTTGAAGGAAAAAAAAGGAAAAAACAATGGAGCCATTTGATCTCTGAGAAATGGAAACATTAGCAGTTACTCATGAATCTTTTTTAATTTGTCAACCATCTCTAGTGTTAGAAGCTGAGCTCCAGAATGTGGGAGCAGCATGCCACAAAGAGCTGCTGATCCCGGGCTCCACCTCCTCCGGTGTCCCAATCTTCAATTTTCATTAAGCTCTGAGCACAGAGAAGCTTCCTTGAGGTCCCATAAAATGGAAGTGCATCCCACAAAAGGCCGGCTTTAGGTCTATTCCACCAATTACCCCAAATCTGGCCCCACGCCTAAGAGGGCCCCGTGCCCAGTGAGAATCCCTTCCCTGGCTAGAGGCGCCTTTTTAATTTTTACTCACCTGGTGGCGCACTGGGTCTTCAGTGGCACTTTGGTGGTGGGTCCTTCGCTCGCTTCAGGTCTTCAGTGGCACTTTGGCAGTGGGTCCTTCAGTGCTGCCAAAGACCTGGAGCAAGTAAAGGACCTGCCACCGAAGTGCCACCAAAGCCTCGGAGCACCACCAGGTGAGTACAAGCCCCATGTATTTTTTTACATGTGTTTTTTTTTTTAGTCATCCCTGCCAGGGCCCCGTCGAAACTATTAGAATTGGGCTCTGCACTTCCTAAAGCTGGCCCTGGTCCCACAGAGATGTTGTTTCCCTCATACCCCACCTTCTGCACTCCTTGGACCTCGCTCTCCATTGCCCTCCACCATGTACAATCAGTTACACCCATGAGAAACAATACCATTCTGCACTGCTGTAATTAACTACATAAGGCACAAAGCAGTTGAGCAGCAGTGCATGGAATCAGTTTGGTTTTGCTCCCCTATGCTCCAGGAAATGGAAAGGCGACTAGTACATCTAGTAGGCAGCTGTTAAAGTATCACTAGAGTCCACATATTTTAAAGGTTATTAAAAACCACTGTGTGGCCCTAGCTAAAAATTCATAGCCTACAAAGTCTCCTTTTAAGCAAGTAAAGCTGTTTTGCCATTTAGGACTGCACAAGAAAGCACTCCAGACTACTAAATATTATATATATACACTTGAGAACATAAAGCCAGCCCTCTTTCAAATGCTGTTAAAATAATTTACATTGAATCAGACACCCTTGTATAAACTGAACACTTATTCAGTGTCAAACTATACATCTGGGTGGATGAGTGGATGGATGGACTGGGCCTTGATCCAGATGAAAATATTCAGCATATAGTGTGAAGCATGTAAGTGCCAGAAGTGAATCTGCAGCAGATCAGTCTATTCAAGGAATAAAGGCTAGTCTCTTGTATCAGCTCACAAGCCCAGTCCACTTGTTCTCCATCCTGGGGAGCTGGACAGCTCTCCTTGAGATTGAGAGTTAATTCAAATGAATGAGGCTCCAAGGTAAAGGAAATTCAACAGCTTAAAATCTGGACTAATTGAACAGTGAGTTAAAAGCAGTTTAAATGTCCCTGTCAATCGGAAATAGCAATTCTTTTTTGGAATTTTAAAATGTTTTTATCATCCCTGTTGCTGGAGACACATAGTGACTGACTATCTAGAGAGCATGTAGATGATATATCTGTAATATAGTACTCAACTACTAGATGTCTCTGTGTACCGCACAAAATTCCTGATAGGCTGTGGTCACTGGTAAAATAGGAGACAGAGCTGGAACTAAGGTTATGTAGAAGGCTGTTTGTTGCTGAATAAATTTCTCCAGTTTATTTCATATGTCCACAGGAAACCATGGAAAAGATTAAACACAATGTTCTTTCAAACACACAAAGGGAACAAATTAATTTGTTTTCTTCAATCTCTTTCAGTTATAGAGACCTTCAGACATTACTTGTCAGAATAATTTTTTTTCTGTCTGAAGCGTGATTTTTAAGTTGGCATGGTTCTTCTAAATCCTTCTATTCCTTATTCCCTTGCTAGGTTTCTCTCACAGAAGGCTCTGTTGACCACAGGAATCTCTACAGTCCTAGATCTGGAATGCCTGCTCTATTCTGCATGGCTAATGCAGGGTGATGAATCAATTCTTGGTCTGGACTCCAAATGACATGACAAAAACTTTTTTTTTTAAATGCACTTGAGTTTGTTTAGAGAGAATCTTATGGCCCATCCAGCTCTCTGATCCACTCTGTGGCTCTCAACCTTTCCTGACTACTATACCTCTTTCAGGAGTCTGATTTGTCTTGCGTACCCCTGAGTTTCACCTCGTTTAAAAACTATTTGCTTACAAAATCAGATATAAAAATGCAAAAGTGGCACTTCACACTATTAGTGAGAAACTGCTTGCTTTCTCATTTTTACCATATAATTATAAAATAAAACAATTGTAATATATATATTGCACTTACATTTCAGTGTACAGTCTATAGAACAGTACAAACAAGTCACTGTGTGAAATTTTAGTTTGTATTGACTTCGGTAGTACTTTTTATTTAGTAAAATTAGGCAAATATCTAGATGAGTTGATGTGCCTCCTGGAAGACCTCTACGTAACCCCTGGTTGAGGACCACTGTACTATAGAGTGCAGGCTATTCTCCTGTCATCTTTCTTTTGAATTCTGTTTGGGATCTTGCTCTGGCCTCCCATTGTCTCCCACAATCTGGGTCATCTTTAGGGCACATTACCCTTCCTAAACCTCTTACTGGCTTACAGCTACAAAAAAATAACACTGGGAAATGCTGGTGTTTCTATTTGCAGAAATTTACACCTCCCACTTCTATGCGTTTTTACATTTTGAATAAATCCCAAAATATTTAGGCTAGTCAAGACTAGAGAGGTTTGCAAGGAACTTCTGACAAACCTAACAGAGCTAGGCAAGTTGGGGATCAGGATGGGCAGAGGGAATATAATGCTATCAAATGCAAGGTGATGCACACCACGAACCGATACAGGCTGATTGGTTCGAATTTAACTCTTACTACTTCGGACAAACAGCTTAATGTCTGTGCGAGCAAGAAAGAAAATCACCTGATTCTTATGGGGTGGTGATAAAGAAAAGCAGACAAGTTACATTGTACTAAGACAAGGATAAAGAAAAATGAAAATATCATACTGCCCTTGTATAAATCAATGGAGCATTTTCACCCAGTACACAATGACTAGGTCTTGTCATCTCATCTGGGAAAAAGGACATAACAGTAATATGAAAGCGCAACAAATATATCTGCATGGAGAAAGATTCGTTTAGGAAGCAGATGGAAAAAAGGTGCCATAATAGAGGCATATAAAATAATGAATAGCCTAGAAAGGGTAAGGGCTCCTCTTTATCCCCTTTCATATACGAGGGCATACAGAACATCAAGAGATCAAGTTGTTTTCTTTGAGGCACTTGCCAATCTGTAAAGCTCTTGAGCCAGATCCTCAGCTGGTGCAAATTGGCATAGTTCCATTGAAACAAACAAACAAACAAAAAAAGCAGAATTGTGAGAAATTCTCCTTTCCTTCATTTGAAGTTTTAATAATTTGTTCCCAAATCTCACATTGATGCCCAATGCCATTTAAATAAGAGACACTTATGGAAACCCAAAAAAGTAATTAGTTCTTTTTAAAATGTCACTGCACACAGACCTCCACTACTATGAATTCAGATAACATCTTGTGTTACCGCAGAACTACATTACGTACTTTTAAGTTAGGCTCTCTCAATCTGTTGAGTGATGTTTCAGTCTCAATGTGTCTTCATTTTAAGGGCCTAATCCTGTGGGATACTCAGCAGTTCCAACGAGAGGCCAACAGCTTATTCTCTGCCATTGAAGCTGAAAGGGTCACACGACTAGGAACCTCAATACCTGGTAAAAATATTATCACCAAGACATTTTAGAAGTATATCTTGATACCCAAAGTCAAAGCAAACCCTAAATCATTTTTTTTAATCACTGCTAAACAACATGCACTTGAATATTTCTTGCCATTTATTTGCAAATAAATTAAGCAAAACAAAGATTAATACATTTAGCAGTGGAAGACAATGCTAGGAGCAATGTAGCAGCAGCAAGAGGCTTTTTTTATTTGCCACAGCCACTCATTATGTATCACTCAGAGAAATCCTGCTGTTTTCTCTGTTTGCAAAGAAGCCTCAAGCCTTTTCTCAGCAGCTGTCATTTGGTTCTCAAAAAAAGGGCCTCTCAGCACCATGGCGATTAAATACCATTACAACTTTCCTCCTTCTGCATACTACAGTAGGCAATCAATATGGGCTTACATTTTATGAGACAAGGAGTTAACTTGTTCAATTACAGTGCAGACAGCTCTATTCTTTTGTAACAAGTAATCTGGGTAGGGAAATCGATACTGACAGGCCCGATGCACGCCAGCTAATTTCATATTATCCTCAGCCAATCAGGTATCTCAGAGTAATAGAGTTGTTGTTACAGTTCATTATGGAGAGGTGGGATCAATATCTGTACAATAAGAGGATTGGCAATGCATCTGCTGCATAACTAACCCTGAAGGGAAAGGAAGTCCCACCAGTGCAGCAGGCAAACTCTCATTTACATAGCCGGTGAAAACAAAAATGTATGAGAGGTCTCCGCTCCCTGACCTACAATTAAAGATGGATAAACAAACCTCACTCGTCTACCACAGAGATAAAACACAGAGGGGCCAAAGTTGAATAAAGTGTTAATAGAAGATTAAAAGACATGCATATGTTTCGTAAAATGAGATAACACATGCACAGATAAATGAATGAGACACAATCTATTATTTCTGAAGCATTACATTAATACACAATGTATGTTTGACAAAATACAAGGAAGGAAGAAAGAAAATATATAATTACGTTCTGATGAATATATTAGACACTCTCTCTCTCTCCCTCTCTTTCATGGAATGTGTTTTCTTTTGTGATGCAAAATCCTGTCTACATTGCCATTTGTTATGCAGTAGAACAAAAAAGTGGCACAAGTTAAATGTATGAGCATCTTACTCAAAATAAGGGTTAAAAGAGAGAGAGAGAGAGAGAGATCAGTTGCTGCGCAAATGTGGTATTTTGAAAAATAACGTAGAACATATATTTTTCCTTTAACTACTTTGTTCAAGAATTTAAAAAAAAAAACTCAATAAAAAAAAAAAAGAAATCAACAAAAAGGTTTTTCATAGTAATGTAAGGTATTGGCTGAAAGTTATATGTTTGTACAAGATAATAGAAAACTAATTCTACCTATACAATAAGAATAAGGTATCTTACAGAGATGTGATGTAACAATTTAGATCCACATTTTAAAAAGTGACCTTTAATTTTGGATGCCTCATTTGGGACATGTTGAGTCTTAATTTCAGAAGTGCTGAGCATCCACAACCCTTATTAACTTAAAGTGGAGTTGCAGATGCTCATTTCCTCGGAAAATAAAGCCCTAGGGGGTGAAATCCTGATTCCTGACCCCATTGAGATCAATGGCAAAATGACACTTGACTTCAGTGGGCAGGTGGGGAGGGGCAACACTTCACCCCAGGTGTCTAAAATTGGGCACCCAGAAACCAAAGCATTGAAAACTGGAGACCACTTTAAAAAGAGCTTTAATATACAAGAAAGAATACATATCAAGATACTTAGTTTGGGAAGAGATCCTTATTCCATGAGTGCATTTTGAGACGTTAAAATTTTCAAACATGGTCATTGTTTTAAGGTGACTCAGATTTGGGGAGCTGAACTTGAGATGTCCACGGCCAGATTATTCAAGGTATTTGGTACGTGGCTCCCACTGAAAACAATTGGTGTTAGGCTCCTAAATACATTTAAAAATCTGACCCTATGTGTCCCAAGTTGGACATTTGAACATGGAGGCATCCAAAACATGTGGCCATGTTTTTAAAAAAAGTTACCAGTGTATCTTCTCCTTGGTGATTACCGGGGGTTTCATCTTAAGCATTTTATATTTTTTTCCCCATATTAAGGGTATGTATACACTACCCGCCAGTAGTGATTGATCTATCGGGGTTTGATATATTGTCTTGTCTAGACGTGGTACATCAATCCCCGAATGCGCTCCCCATTGAGTCCAGAACTTCACCAGGGCAAGAGATGGAAGCAGGGTCGACGGGGGAGTGGTGGCCATCGATCCCATGCCACGAGGACATGAAGTAAATCAATCTAAGTCGATCTAAGACATATCGACTTCAGCTACGCTATTCTCATAGCTGAAGTTGCATATCTTACATTGACAACCCCACCTCCACCCCCGTGTAGACCGGGCCAAACAGTCCCGTGAAAGTGCTCCAAGTACAGAATTACCAGTATCTTCAATGGAGGAGTTCTATGCATGTAGCCCTTGCAGAACTGACACCTCTATTTGGTAACTTCATGATTCTCTGTGCTGTTGAACTATTGGCACTTGAGAATTTAGAATCAGATTAATCCTTTCTAATCTGCCCGTTTGTGTAATACTACTGCTTTACTCTTAAATGGTGCTTTCCAGTCTACTGTTGAAAAACACTAATGATATAAATTCATTCAAAAGTTTTGGAAAAATTGGATTTTTCATGCATTATATCCTGATCACTCTTAAAAACATGTCAATTTTATCTTTGATAAACAAAGATTACCTCAGTTTTCCTGATCTATTTATCCAAGGGTACATATAAGTTTTAAAAGCTATCTGTTACTTTCTTGCATATTTTAGTCATGACTCCTTGCAATGTTTGCATAAGGCTAAAAACATTTTTTGGTTTACATTCCAGTTTATTCATATCAACGTGTTATTGCAGTAATAATCCAGAAAATACCACAACAATGATTTCTTCATGCTATCTGCCCTTTTAATAGGAATTGTAAAATATTTACCATCATTTATGTCCACTACTACGAGAAGTGCTCACAAAAACTGGAAATTGTACAGTGCTTTAATTTGGTCCAATTTTATTTAATTTAAGGTGGTTTTTATGGTTGTTTATATGTTGAATGGAATATGCTGAGTGGGTTGATACGTTATGTTATTCTGGCTCAAGAAACAAGTCCAAACATGCCTTAGGGTCAGACATGTAAATGAGTTTGATGGTTTCAGCCCTAATCCCTATTGGACATTTATCTACATTAGAAAGAAAAACAAAAGCGCTACATAACTTGGTGTGCATCAGCATGATTAGCAAGTTTTTTACTTTCTAGAGGCCCATGGCCCAGGATTTGCAAATTGGGATTAGGGCACATTGGCAAGGCTGGGTGGAGAAACTTGCCCAGTCCATGTCTGCACTATGTCTGGTTTTCTAGCCATCATTCTCAGATTCTTATCAATAGTAACATTTATTAACCTCATCTGACTTCCTTCTTATACCTCCCAAAAATTCCTGGTGTCATATAATAGTGTTGTAAATAGTAATAGCCTCTGTAGAGCCAGTATTACAAAATACAAGTTTATATATCTTGTAGTCATAGTTGTGTCGGTCCCAGAATATTAGAGACACAAGGGGGTGAGATAATATCTTCTATTGGACCTACTTTTATTGGTGAGAGAGACAAGCTTTCGAACCACAACAGAGCTCTTCTTCTGTCCTGGGAAACATACTCCCAGGGCCACAGCAAAATGCAAGGCGGAACAGATTATGTGTTAAGTATTCATGCTAAACAATCTATTCCGCCTTGCATTTTGCTGTGACCTTGGAGTACCTTTCTCAGACTTGAAGAAGAGCTCTGTGCGGCTTGAAAGCTTATCTTGCTCACGAACAGAAGCTGGTCCAATAAAAGATATTACCACACTCACCTTGTTTCTCTAAAATACAAGTTAGTCTCATAGCTGCTTGGTCTTTTGTTTTATTATAATCTTTAAAATAGATCACTGGTAGCCTGATCTAATTCCTTGATCTGGCCTGCCCTTGTTTAGAATCCACTAATTATTATGACTGGTATGCATGAACACACCAAAAATGCAGTCTTGGGAAAGGGTGCAACAACATGTATTTTCCCTCTAGAAACCCCACTCAACGGGGTTTCTAGAGTGGAGTATTTTCCACTCTAGAAACCCCAGTCTTATGAAGAAAGTAGGTCTTCATAAGACTGAAACACCTCAATTTGTATGATAAACTCAGACACAATAAGGGCCTTGATTTGCCATCACCTTGCACCTTGTGCAGTTGCTTACACCAGTGCAAAATTGGTGTAAATCGCACTAAAAAGTAATGATAGCATTTTACACTCACTTTTGAAAGGTAGCTATTACCAAACCAGGCGCATGATGAATCAGACCTTGTTGTCCAGTAGTCCATGGAGAGCCAGTATATGGTGCAAACCACTGAAGAAGTGAGTTTAAGGAAAAAGCTCTCCTGACAGATTTCATATGATTCATGTTGCTAAGGAAACCTTCTCTTTTGTCCGTGGCGTGGGCACAACAGCTGCCTCATCCAGATCTCATGACTGCTAAATAATGTGGCCTAAAAGAGATGCAATCAGAATAAAATAGTTCAAGTACCAGGTAACACTCTTAACTGTGTGATACCATCTTCGGTCCCCATATCATATTCATAAAGACAATGGACCATTATTTTCATTTCTAAAATGTCAGGAAAATAATGAAATACATACACATATTATAGCTAGCTAGCTACATTATATATATTCATCAAGGTAGAGATATATCCAGTTACATCCTTTTAATCTGGCATATAGGCAAATGAGATGCAAAGGCAAAAAAGAGGAATTACGTATGTTATGTACGCTCCTGAGATACACTGATGGTTAAATGGAGCATAGGTAAGAGCATATAAGATAGACTGGCAGATTCTTATCTACCAGGTACTCTAGAATAAAAGTAGATAAATGTATATTAGCTACCAGCAGCAGCCAGACTTGAGAATGTCTCTGACTGTTCTGGTAGGTGTAAGTAAGAAAAGTGTGCATTTCTCTATAAGGGATAAATAGTTCTAACTTGTCCTTAGAAAGTCCTCCTACATATCAGCATTACTATTCTCTTGATATGTGAAAGTACAGCGGTGTGACACAAGTACAGGCTAACTTTCATGTCATAGCTCCCAGGTGACCAGCGTTTTGAACTGTGAAGCCTTTGAGCCCTTCAAACCCAGTTAAATTAAAAGAGGGAATCAGAGTTCTGTTTTATCTCCTCAGAACTGGTAGATTTTGGGGATGACAAATGCAGAATTATTTTCCTTATTCTTTATGTTTTTATTGTACAATCTCTAGGGGTTTTTAAATTTAGGGCCACATTTTCATTCTAAATTTGTTTACCAAAAATGGCGTTCGGTGGCCAGACTGAGACCACTCGGAAAATTTGGCTCTAAAGAAATAGCAAAATAGTGCCGCTTTAAGGGAAGTACTGCAGTGACAAATGTCCACATATATGCTGTGAAATATTGTGCAGTCTTTCACCAGAGTATAGCTTAGTGAATAAAGTGGGACGCTAAGGTTCAGTTTTCTGGAATTTCATCTCAGTTCACTTGGTTACATCACAACTTTTAGGGTCTCAGTTTACCCATCAATAAACAGAGATAACGATTATCCTCCTTTTTGTTTTCTTTTCACCCTTTTAAACTTCTGCTTTGCAATTACTCTCAGAGGGGACAGAATGGATCGTGCAACCACAACAACAATTGAGGTATTTCTGAAATTAGGCTCAATATAGCATATTATAACCAAGGAATAGCTTTTTCACTGTTAACTATGGGTGATGCACATAAATATTTTTAACACACAACTATTGCATTTAACAGCTACTAAATCCTTGATATATTTATTAAGGGACACCAAGCAGTTCATGTTTAATTACTTCATAAAATAAATTGTAGTAATACAGGAAGAGTTAAATGCTATACTAAAAGGAAGAAGCTACAAGTAATCACAATTAAGAGGAAGTCCCAGGCTATTTAAATGCTACAATCCAATTATATCAGGTAAAATGAATTACTCCTTTAATGCTGACTTTATACGAAGATACCTTCTTATTGCTCTCATTAATAATCATCAGACATCATTTTAGCCCATCCTGGCTGCAATAACATTTCTATTAGCATCATGGTGTAGCAGGGCTGACAATTAAAATAAAAAATAAATCAAACCCAGAACTGCATAAATGTAATTATAGTTCAGAAAAGAGCTTTTATGACTATTTGATTAGTCAACTGAACAGTACTTATCTTTTAAATCTTAAACTTGAGCTAAATGAAAATTTAGACATACTATTACTGTAGCTCCAGGAAAACGAAGATGCTTGCAGCATATGCGCTAAAGAGTTATTTAGCTGTCTTCGTACAAATATGTAATACATTAGCTGAGAAGTGTCAACTGAAATGGACTTAATGAGGCTGGAAACCGACAGAACAGGTGGAATCACAGGAGACGTTTATTAAAGAAAACTGCAACTATTGACACCAACAGTCGGGCTTCCACACTTCAGTTCCAGCTTTATTTCCTTTGTTTACCATGGACCATGCTCGGCCAGGAAATCTCTATCTCACACAGCAGCATGTTGTGGCTGAATAATATAACACAAGTATATTACGGATACTGCCAATATCCACTGCCGCAGGAGGATTCTACTCATAAATTATAGTGGGTACGATTGCATAGCTATGACTCATGTGACTTCCATAGGATGGAAGTAAGGGCAGCAGCAGGATTGAGTCCACCATTTGCAGAACATATATAATTGCATAACACTTATCAGATCCTTCTTCAAAGAACAAAAAGCACTTACAAAGAGGCAGGAATGAATACTCCAAAAGGTGAGAATTTATTTATGGACTAAGAGCAAATAATTTTTGAGGCTTACCTAAGGCAAAGTATGGAACAGAGCCAACCACAATCATGCTCAAAGGGATACGTGAGAGGTTTGGAAAGTTATAAAACAAATATTTGATCAAATATGCATCATTATCAAATTTTCCCCAGGAATGTGCAGAATTTCTACTTCTAGCCTTGAATGTTTGATGCTGAGAATTTGCAAGCGACTCATTTACACAACAAAACATGCAGAACTTTTTTTTTGAAGGTATTTTGATAAGAGCTGCTATGTATTCAAAATTTTCAACCCACGCTGAAAACGTGTATTTTAAAACTTCATAAATACTTCAAAAGTTTCATATTTGAAACTACAGAGTCAGGAATCTAATACCCATTGCCACACTAGGATACCACAACAATTACATTCTCATATTCTCATTGTTTATAATACTGCCACCTGCACATTCAAATAGGATCTTAAAGTTCCTCCTCCTCTGGGAAGGAAAATAACAATACCTTAAGTCATGGGTCTGAAAGTAACATTTACAGTCTTCCTACCTTAAAAGTTATTTGGCAATGAAAACAAACCCCAAGCTGAAGAACTTTTGTTCCATTTTAATAGCATTTTCATAAGGCCACAATATAGACTGAGCAAGTTTTGCAGTACCATTCTGAAATTGTACCAACCCAGCTGAAAAAAAAAGATGGGGGAGAGGGAATTGTTAATGTCGCAATAGGCAGTTAAATCACCCAGCTCTCACTGAAAGATCAAAAGGAGTCGGGTGCCAAAAGCACATTCCTGGTTATTAAAGTCGCCTTCTGAATAATCCACTTTTTGTCATGAAGTTTCATGATTAGTATATAATGATCCAGATCTGAACAAGCCTGAATGTGAAAGTGCTCATACCCAGCGCCAATCTGAATCCAAAATTTATATATTTATTCTTCAGCCATCAGAAAATATTTGCCCACTCTCTGGAGTGGATTTTGTAAGACTGAAGTGGAATGACTTAATTTTCAGTATCTATTGCATAAAGATTACAGCTGTATCCAAGCCCCAAAGTTCAGGTACAGATTGGGCTCTGGATCTGAGCTCTTTCACATTCAGCCTTGTTTAGATCTGGAGCATCCTTGGGTTCCACCTCTATTCAAGACGTAGAACAGCAGCTACTATAGACTAATATTCTGTGCAGTGCTGAAGCCATGTTGGTCTCAGGGTATGGGAGAGAAAAGGTGGGTGAGGTAATACCTTTTGTTGGACCAGCTTCCATTGGTGAGAGAGAAACAAGCTTTCAAGCTTACACAGAGCTCTTCTTCAGGTCTGGAAAATGTGCTCAGAGTGTCACAGCTAAATACAAGGTGGAATAGACTGATTAGCAGAAATAACATATATTTCAAGGGACCATTCAAGGTGAAGTGGCCTGTTAACACCCCTCTAGCACAAGGGTGAAAGGCTGATATAAAATGATCACATTGCAAAAAGTGTTAACCCACAGGTGATATGATTGTTTTTTCCTTTTATCATTTTCCTGTGTGAGTTCCTTCGAGAGCATAGTGAGTATCTGGTTTCACCCCAATATGAGGCATATCACCTGTGGGTAAACACTATTCAAAAAGCAGTCACTCTATATCTGACCTCTCAGTCCTCATCTTCAAAGGAAACACGCGCTACACTTTCAAAAGATGAGTTTAGGAGCTTGAATTCAGAACTTTGTGAAACACTAAAAATCATGTACTGAATAGAGACTTGGAACTATGGCTTATAACAGAGGCAGGCAAACTACGGCCCACGGGACCGTCCTGCCTGGCCCCCAAGCTCCTGCCCCAGGAGGCTCACCCCCAACCCCTCCCCTGCTATCCCTCCTCCCGCACAGCCTCAGCTTGCTCACTCCGCTGCTGGCACAATGCTCTAGGCAGCAGAGCTGTGAGCTCTTGGGGCAGCGCAGCTGCAGAGCCCGGCCTGACCCGGTGCTCTGTGCTGCATGATGGTGGCAGCCGTGGCATGGCCCGGCTCCAGCCAGGCAGCTTAGGTGTAGCCATCAGTGCGCCAGGCAGTGTGGTAAGGAGGCAGGGAGGAGGGGGGATTGGATAGAGGGCAGGGGAGTTCAGGGTGGTAGTCAGAGGGCAGGAGTGTGGATAGGGGTCGGAGTGGTCGGGGGGGAACAGGGGGTTGAATGGGGGCAGTCAGGAAGGAGGGGGGTTGGATGAGGTGGCAGGGGGCAGTCAGAGGACAGGAATAAAGGATGGTTGGATGGGGCGGGGTCCCAAATGAGGAATGAGAGGAGGGTTGGATGGGGTGATGGGGGTCCAGGGGCGGTCAGGGGACAGGAAGTGAGGGGGTTGGATGGGGCAGGAGTCCAGGGGGGGCACATAGGAGGTGGGGGCCAGGCCACAACCCTCTCCCCTAACCGGACCTCCTTACAATTTACTAAACCGGATGTGGCCCTCAGGCCAAAAAGTTTGCCTGCCCCTAGCTTATAACAACAATCCATGACCCACCAACCCCCAGCCAGCTGCCTTCCCCCTGTGAATGGAGGGGTGTTAACGGCCCTTGAATTATGTGTTTACTTATGCTAAACAATCTATTCTACCTTGTATTTAGCTGTGACACTCTGAGTACATTTCCCAAACCTGAAGAAGAGCTTTCTGAAAGTTGGTCTAATAAAAGATATTGCCTCACCCACCTTGACTAACAATATTGTAAATCAGACTGCTTTAATCTATGTTTTGTGGGCAGAGATCTCCAAAACCATTTTAGGAGTTCATTTTTCTGGGGCAAAATTCTCATTACCTCATAAGGTTTCAGTATCCTAAATGCTGATTGTGCTACTAGTAGTTCCTCAGAGGTGCTCAACACAGCCGTTGTATGCATCTTGCAGGGACTGTGTATGACTGGGTTGCCTAGACTCTACTACTGTATGAATAAATTATAGTAATGAAAAGGAGAGGCTCTCAAGATGAGGCTGTGGATTCTTCCCTCTGCCTAGGACACAAAGGCAAAATGTTCTATTCTGGAAGCTTTACAAGCGCCTTTCTGGGGCATTCTTTCCTCTATATTTTCTCATTGCTATTAAATATGCTTAAGAATGTTACTCTGGCAATCGTTTCTTACTCTCCTTTTCTCTTCACCTCTCAGGACTAAAGTCGGCACTGAATCTAATTGAGTGCCAAGGGGGTTGGAAGAAAAGTATGTTAGAGCAGCTTAGGGCTCCTTTAGATTCATATAGGTTCCACTTTTAGTCTGTCCATCACTCTTTACATTGATTTTGGTTTACGAGATATTTTTAAAAGGTTTTTTTGATTGGCCAGGCTATGCTTTGTCCTCCTGCCACTTTTACACCCATCACTAGTCTAACCTCAGCTCAAATGATCTAGTTCTGAATGCAATGGTACAGTTCAGCAGCTGCGTATGTGCAGTTCCACTGATCTGCTGCAGGTTCAGCCATTCAGTTTTAACTCTCTTGGTTTGCTGAGTCCAAATCAGATGTGCCAGGAGGTGGGGCTGTACCAGCCAATTGGCAGAAATCTTGAAGCCTATGATATATTTGTTTTCATGAGTTCACTGAAGCTATGGAATGTTGTGTCTCATTATAAAAAATAAACAGTTATGCTGCACAACTACAAGCACTTGAAGAACAAACTAGTACCAATAACATTGTTATCTGCTCCAGAACCCAAGGTTAAACTTCTCTGGGATATTCCCAAAGCTTGTCCCCTTGTTTATGCCTTTGCACGTCCAGGTGCCAGTCACCACCAGAATTGCCAAAACACCAGCCCATGAGTGAGCTGTCATCACATCATTTCAGTCCAGGATGGGAAGTAGAAGTGTCAAATCTCATGCCTTGAGAACTGACACAAGAGCTCTGGACAGTTTGGATAGCTCCAGGGTCCTGAACCAAAGGCTACTGAAGTAAACTGAAAGATTCCTGCTGATATGAATGAGCTTCCAATCTAGGCCCTAGCTGAGAACTTTAACTTTTAAATACTTATTAACACTAAAACAGGACCCATTGAGATTAACATCTTATTATTTACAATACTGCTGTATTTTACTTTCATCAACCACACATCATTATGACTGCCCAAGATAATTTGAAATCCAAAGTTTACTACCCCAGTCATGTACTCCTTTCCATATCTGAACTTCAGTCAATACATCAAATCTGAGGTGAACAGAGAAGAAGAGAGGGGAAACGGAGCTATAAAGGCTACACCATAGCACTTCTACATGGTGGATAGTGAGTTGATTGTATGCTTCAATTCAGAGTTTTGGCATGAGATTTTCCAAATGAATCTTACTTCTTTTGAAAAATCTATGGGATTTGGGCACCCAACTCCTATGGCTCCTTTGGAAATCCCAGCCTTCTTTTGGGTCAATTATATGCTAATACACTATGTCAATGCCTTTGTTTTTGATGCTGTGCAGCCTTGGCTTGCTGAGAAGTTTAGAGTTTTTGTTGTCTTTGAAATGTTCATAATTCTGTTAAAAAACCCTGAGCAATCTTTAGAACAAATTCAAATAGTAAATATCCATCATACCAAATAAAGAACCACTCACATATTGATTAATAAAAATTGTTTTGTTGATTAATCCACTGTTCTCCAATACCTTTTAAAAATTCTAGTTTTTTGTTCCAACATACAGATTTCTTTAGATCCTGGCAGCCTTGGCAGCTGATTATTTTATAAAGCCACAGAGAAAGGAGCTTACAAGGAACCAAATGACTAATCATTATTCCTCATCAGCAATGAGCTGTGACTTGTGTAAATTGCATAATAAATTATGTATTTTGAGATAAATGAATTTACAATAAACAATCATGGAGTGAAAAGCTCTACTTCTTGTCTCCAAAGGCACAAGATCTGGTAAAAATCAGCGACAGGTAGTTAAGTGATTATAAACTGTAAAATAAATCAACCTGATATAATTGCTCTAAGGAAAAAATTACCAACATATTTAAAATTTCAGCAGTGCACCCTTTCCCATATCCATTCGGCATTATCTAATTACCTTCACATTTCATTTCCATCAATGATATGACCTGCATTTTCCTTTTATAACTGTCAGGGAGGGGTGGGAGTGTGGAGTGAGGGACCACGGTGATAAATCAACCTCACCATTAGGACTGAAATGGCTCATCGCTGCAGCTCTAAATCCAGGATTTATAAAGATGTCTAGGCCATATAGCACACTTGTGGACACCATAATAAATTCATGAGCACATTGCCAAGGCAAACTACTTCATTATGTGGCAGGCTGCTGGCCATTAATCTAGCTGAGAGAGATTCCTGGGAAACTGAGACTGCTTGGAAATTTATGCAGGCCTAAACTTACCCATTTCATTATGGATTTAATCTGCTCTTTCTGCCAGAGTGCATGAAAGGTTTTTACAGTTTAGATCAAGTGCTTGTAACTCCCTATTTTATATTATTTCTTCAACAATAATGTCCTAATTTCCTCCTCAAAAAACTGTTCATGCTGAATGACTTCACGCTTGCCTTCTTCTAACATTACACTAGATAAAATATTTATACAATCAATTGACAAAGAGCAATTTTTTTCTTAAATGTTCCATTAACATGTAAATTTTCATATGATCTTTATCTCATATGCAAAATGGGCTTTGCAGTGCCCATCCTCTCCCAGACTGTTAACCCTTTAGTCGGCTATAAAGAATCCAGCTCAAAACGGATTCAGTGGCATTATTAAGAGAGCCCTGAAAGAAGTCCTGTATTTAAATTACTATTCACTAAAAGGAAATGGAGCTTGTAAAGTAATTTGGCTCTCTTCTGAGGGCTGATTATATATATGCGTGTGTGTGTGTGTGTTGCGTGCATGTGTGCATGCACACGTGAGAAACAGAAAGACAGACACATTTGAGTTGTAAAATCCTATATTCATGGTATATGAAATTATTGTGGAGACTTTATAATATAACTTAATAGCATGGCACTATTTAAGTAGAGCATTCTTGTGAATCTGATATATTAGATCATAATAATGAAAACAACTATAAAAATAATAATTTGCATTTAAACTGCACCTAACAACTGAGACTCTCAAAACTGTTCTTTTTACATTTTTTTTTAAACCTGGAAATACCACTATGAACAATTTATCACCATTATACCCACTTTACTAATGGAGAAACTGAGGCACAATGAACCTAAGTGACTTCCCTAATGAATCTGGAAACTGGGACAACAAATAAGTGGCACAAAATATAATTGTTTTCTGTTTCTTTTTATTTGCACCCTGATTTACTACTGTTATAATCCCATTAGAAGGGCTATATGTCATAAAAATGGGAGAGTGCCCCAGCTTTTTGGAGGTGGCTCTGAAAAGTTTTCATCACTAGGGTTTCAAGGTGCTTTTATTTAAATACCTCCCATTACAGTCAATTGACGAGTTCCTTTGCCGTTGTGATAGCAACATCCTCTGCCTCATTCTTGTTACCAGTCCTGATAACATATACAACATTTATTGGATAATAATCCCATCCACTATTGACAATCCCAACCTAATGCTATGGTGCAGATATAGTTAGCACGGTAGACAATTAAGAAGCAATCAGGCATTTAGACAACTTGTTCATCACTAACAGGACAAAGTATCTCAGTTGTATTTTCCTTTTATTAAAGCCCTTCATATTATTTTTTGTCTTGTGTGACAAAATAGCGAGTGCTCCTGCACACACTAATACATAAACGGAGGGGGATAATGCCATGCACACACACAGTGATGGTCTACCATGGGATCACTGTACATTTATGCTATGGAACAACTCTGTCTTCAATAACAAAATCATGATTTTTGATGGCAGCCATTAGCTTTCCTGGCCACCTGGTACCTCAGTGCAGAGACCCTCTATCCCACATACCCTCAAGCCTAAAACTATGCCTCAAAACTAAAATGTCTATATGATAAAATCTAACTTCTTTGGGTATAAAGCTCATACAAGAAATCAATCTGAGGCCTGCAAAGCCTGAAAAATTGAAAAGTGAGGTGGATCCATATTCCCATACCTTACAGAGAAATCAAGAGAATCTACCATTTTAAGACACTATAACCACACACCTTCCAAAGAGAATTCTGATCCTAGCAATTTTAGGCTCTGCATAGCAAAGTCTAGTTCTCTCTCTGTGTACAATGAGATAAAAGCTCAGAATCAATGGGCTCTACATCTCTTTGGGTTCCAATGACAACACTGTCTACTTGAGATTTGTTCTCATGCTTAGTGTAATCTCTTCAAAACCCTTCATTGTGCACTTTTCTTCCTGAGCTCCCCCAAAATATAAACTAATCAAAGCTTAATAATCTAGGAGGAGACTTCAACATAGGATCCAAATTAACACACATACATATTAATCAAACAGCTATTTAATTTAAAACAACCTTTGCAGTGGAAACATTAATCTGATTATAGAAATTGCTCCTGGAGCTTTACTGTAGCAAACTACTTCTACTAACAATTTTCTAACAATTCTCTTTCCCCAGGCTAAATCCGGAAACCCTTACTCATCTTTTAGTTAGAAATATTTCCCATTGGGGTGAAGATTCAAGAATTTCATGGATTTCCAAAAAGAATTCCAGACAGCTGTTAAACTAGGTAATAAATTATATTAAATTGACCCTAGGCTACATCATTACAACACCAAGAAGCACTTAACTATGACTCGAACTGTTCATTGAAGTGCTTTATCTTTTGTTTCTGCTGTATAGGAACTAGAATTTTAGATTATAACTAGCATATTAGATACTCAGTTAGTAACTACACTTGGATTATACAGATGATCTGTCCTGTGTAAGGTTCACTTCCCACATGCATGTGTGATGGCCACCATTTTGGCTGATACACCAGGGGCTGAACCAGAAACATCTAGAACTAAAAGCATGAGCACAGAGCGTGCGATGAAGAGTCCAGGCTCTGTAACTGAGGACTATGACAACTCCCATCCTCTGTGGATGGGATACTAGGAAGATCTTTGACAAAATCACATCACTGGGTTACACATGCAACTCATTTTTGCTGTTTGTATTAATATATTTTAGTTGGCTAAAAATGGAAAAAAGGCATCTGCTAGTACATTTATATTGACTGTGATCCAAAAAGCTTAAAAAATGGCTAGACAACTCTCCCCCCGGCACTTTTAAGGGATGGGTGGTGGTTGCTGAAGTTGTGGTGGAAATCTAAGAGAATTTCGGTTGTCTGTCCAAAGGATGAAAGTATTTTTGATGTATCTCAGGTATATCATTGGTTTTATGATGCATTTGACCAGAAATTCTTGTTCAAGGTGGCCGATGGAAACCCTAGTATCTGTGGTTGTTCTCATGGCTTGAACAAAGTGTTTCTTTTTTAATATAAAATTGTTATGAATGAGGATTACATGGATGAGTGATGCAGTGTCCTGTAATGTCTATGTGATGGATCCCTCAGATATCCACCTACGCCAAACTCATCCATTTCACTTCACCTTGAATGGTCCCTTGAAATATAATGTAAACTATTTCTGCTAAACAATCTGTTCCATGTTGTACAATAGCTGTGACACTGAGTGTTTCCCATATCCGAAGAAGAGATCTATGTAAGCTCGAAAGCTTGTCTCTCTCACCAACAGAAGTTGGTCCAACAAAATATATTACCTCACCCATGTTGTCTCTCTAACATCAACATAGCTACAGCAACACAGCATATAAAAAACTAGCTTCCAAACACATTAAACATTTGACAAAAGGATTATATTAAAATCAGACATTAAAAAATCAGACAAATTCATGCAGCATTAAAACATACAAATTATTGAGAAACTTCCTGACAAAATTTATGGGACTTTGGAGGAATGATTTCAAAGATGAAATTGTGTTCTAAAACATATTCATCACTGCTTGAGGGACCTCTGCAGGTTCACTCTCATATTGGATGCAATTTAAACTTCACAGAGGGGGTACTATCTACTCAGGAAACTGCTGAAAGTGTTCCCAGTACTGATAGACATGCTTTGGGAATGAAAGACAGCAACTCTTTTCTAAGATAAAACCTAGGGAGAATTGATTTTGTACCGAAGTCAGATCTCACTCCATTCAATCAACTGTACTATATCTGGGGAAATAGCTCATATAATTGTGACACATCAAATGTGAAGGAAGTGATCCCTTAGAACTACACTGCCAACAAAAACAAACCCAGAACAAACACACATCTTAGCTGGGTACAGAACAATGGATTAACTCCCTGTTGGAGACAATCTCATTTGAAAAAAGTTAACTTTATAAGATCTAATGATCTCTGTCTGAGCAGATATGGGGCTCTTTCCAGATATATACCAAGTAGAACTTAACATTTGGAAATATAAGCACATTATGTTAAAGACGTCATGCTTGACCCTTTATATTTTCTTCAATAATACCCTTTAAATCACAGTCTGCTTAGATGATGTGTGGCAGCATCATTAGTTCCCTGGTTCTAGGGAGGGAGAAAGAGAGAGAGAAAGCAAGAGAGAGAGAGAGAGAGAGGGAATTTCGTTCTTGCTTCTCTCTCTTTTTTAATGTAGATTTTTTAACATTTCTGGTTTTGTTTTTAATCATTTAAGCCTGGCATATTTTCATTACCAAGGAAGGCACCTAGAGCCTGATCCAAAGTCCACTGAAGTCAGTGGGAGCTTTTTTATTTACTTTAGTGAATTTTGGAGCAGAAGCTAAGACACACAGCATGTTTATACTAATGCATATATTTCTATGTTCTTCATCTATCTGTAAAGGCAGTTATAGAGCTTACAAGTTTAGCTTAGCAATGCATTTCCTACTTCAAAATGTAAAAACATTTCATTTTTAAGAAAGGAAGACATTACAGTAATTTACTATATGTTTTATTTGGAAAAAAAACAGAACTTACCTCTCTTGGTCATTCTGTCTTATTGGCTTTGGCCTGTACTTCCTCCTTCAGGTTTTCAAGCTTCTACTCCCTGTGTTTGTATTTCCTATAGTTTTCACTTTCTTCAGCAGCTGATCAAACTTGGAGTTCAGCATAGAATTCATTGTCTTCAATGAGGCAGAAATCTGGTGATTTTGAATACTCATGCCAGCAGCCTCAGAACTCACAGGCAATTCCATGAGACCCTTTCTAGCAGTGAAAGACATTGCTTCATGTGGTGGGGAGGAGACTCTGGTTCTAAGGAAAGTCTTAGAGCAGGAAGGTTTCCTTTTGTGTTTCGACATTTTGATACCTTGCAATAATCTCTCTCAAGTGTCTGTGAAAGTCCAAAAACTGGCTAATTTCCTGGGAGCGAGAGGGGGGCGGGGTATTATTATTATTAAATCATTTGATTAAGAAATTTCACAGGCACAAATCTTTGTGAATCCCAATACCAAATTGTTGTTGAGTCAAACGTTGCCAAAAAAGATAGGCCTTCTGAATGGAAGAGTTGCTTTGTGTATGGTTATAAACTTTTTCTTCCTAATTCTTTGGGTGATCCATCAAAGAACTCAAACACAAACCGCTGACCAACAAATCTAGGACTCAGCTAGACTCTTCACATCACATCTCTGTCACACTTACCATCATCTCACTGGACCTTTATGGGAGGCAGGGTAGCTAGTGGCTGCATCATTGGACTGGGACTCAGGAGACCTAGATTCTGTTCCTGGTTCTGCTGCGGGCCTTCTGGGTGACCTGGAGCAAGTCACTGCACCTCCTCATATCTTGGTTTCCCCATCTTTAAAATGATGTCATTTACCTTCCTTTTGAAAGTGTTTTGTGATCTGCAGGGGAAAAGTACTATATAAAAGAACTAGATATTATTACTATAGCCTCAATCCATTGAAACTCACTCTGCTTTTAGAGTTTCCATGCAAAATACAAATGGGTTAGAGGTGTCTGAGAACCTTGTAGACAAGTTAACCAGCCTGAGTTGGATGTTTGTATGAATCTGTTAAAGGATTTGCATAGTAGTAGGGCAGTGTTTCCCAAACTTAGAACACCACTTGTTTAGGAAAAGCCCCTGGTGGGCCGGGCCAGTTTGTTTACCTGCAGCATCCACAGGTCCGGCCGATCGTGTCTCCCACTGGCCATGGTTCACTGCTCCAGGCCAATGGGGGCTGCTGGAAGTGGCGTGGGCCTGGGGCTTTCCCTAAAGAAGTGGCATCCCAAGTTTGGGAAACACTGTAGTAGGACATCCAGAACCATCCCTTTCCTCTGTATAATCTACCTTCAAAAAGCCTTGAGAACCTATCCCTCAGGATCTCCCTTCTCCTCAATAGGCTCTTGGATAATGTCATGCAACTCGCAACTTCTCTTTTATTTTGAAGTGTCTTCTGAGGCAGAAGGGCTAAAAGCTATTATAAGTCTCACTCCCCAAAGTTATTGTGACTTGGATCATGCTTCATGTTGAATCATAACCTTAACATGAGTCAGCAACATGATGTTGTTGCAAAAAAACAAAAGCAATTTTAGGTTGCATTAACGGAGGCATAGCATACAAATGACAGGAGCACTCTATTTGACACTGGTTAGGCCTCATCCAGAGTACTGTGTCCAATTTTGGTCACCAATGTATAGAAAGAATGTGGAGAAACTAGAAAGGATCCAGAGGCAAGTGACAAAGATGATCAAAGGGATGGAATGCAAGCCATATGAACAAAGGCTGAAGGAACTGGATATGTTTAGTTTGGAAAAGAGATTAACTGGGGGCATGACAAGCTTGAAAGGCTGACATAAAAAAACAGAGAAAAGTTGTTCTCTCTTGCCACAGAGAGCAGGACAAGAGGCAATGGTTTCCAACTACAGCATGGCAGAGTGAGATTAAATCTCAGGGAAAATATCTTCACTGTATGAACAGTATGACAATGGAAAAGATTGCCTAGGGAGGCTGTGGAAGCTCCTTTGCTGGCAAGGGGGGTTAGATTAGATGACCCTTGTAGTTCCTTCCAACCCTAGATGACCTTTCTAACCCTATGATTCTATGACAGTGTCAAGGTATGAACTGTGATACAGTTTAATCAATACATTTAATGGGCAGTCTGAAAAAAGAGGACAGCAGCAAGCACTTGCTACTGCCCAGGAGGCCCCGATCCTGCAATAAGCCCTGTCCTATTGACTCTGATGGGTGCAGGGGGTGCACATGTGGTGCTCATTATAGGATTGGGGTTGAATTCATTTCTGATTTAGAGGACTTGCCACACTCTGTGTCGCAGAAATGTTATGGCTTTAGGACTAAGCCATTTTAAAATCCCCATAACATTGTGTTCCTTTTGGGACGCCAAAAGCAAACAAACCATTGATTTCTCTCACCAAACTCTCTATTTTCCAAAGCTTTGTGCACAACTGGCAATACAATAAAAATAAAATTCTACCAGAAATGTGAACAAAATCCAAGCTTTTAGCTATATTCAATCAATTTAGGCCAAAACAAATACAGGAAAAATAATTTTGCTCAGCAATATAAAAGCATATTAAATGTACCAAATATTCCTGGAGGCCTATTCCAAAATGCCAAGAATAATACACATATTGAATTTTTATGAAGACAGCACAGCCCCTGAATGACCCATTTGTATTTTTAAGCCAGTGCCACCAACGCTAGCTATTCTAAAGCATAAGGAGACTAGTTAGAAGCCTTGATGTTTGTACTTTGATAGTTCAGTTCATCTGAGTGGAATGTCTGGCAGTAAGGAAAGACAAGCTTTGAGGTGAGCAATACATGAAGGGTCAACATGAACTCATGAGCGCAAACTAGCCTGAGCCCTGGCTAACTTACGCAATCCTGCAATTCATTGCATGGGGATTGACGGTCCCCTGTGCACAAAGCCCGATTTAATTGCAGGATCAGGGCCAACAACTACTTGTCTCCTTACATTGGCGACATCCAGACTGGCTGAGCTGGTCAATCAGTCTCCCACTTAAAAACTAGAGTGACCTAAGTAAGCAGGTGACCTAATTATTGTAACTCTTGGCTCCCACTCACCCTGTTGCTGTCTTGCGTGTTTGTTGGTACCACTTGTTGTTTTATGTCTACTGTGGGGGCTGGGTTTCCCCTTCCCCCTCCCTTGCAAGCCCCATGAAAGAAACAATCACAACTGTGGTTCCTGGGCTCAGGGAAAGACAGGGATTGCTTCCTTCTCACACTGTTAGAGGCACACTGAAAACAGGAAGCATCCTCCTCCACACCAGCCCACAAAATGGGATGGGCCCTGA
Source organism: Chelonoidis abingdonii (assembly GCF_003597395.2). Lineage (NCBI taxonomy): Eukaryota > Metazoa > Chordata > Testudines > Testudinidae > Chelonoidis > Chelonoidis abingdonii. The sequence goes on along the minus strand of NC_133787.1, from coordinate 11,587,538 downwards.
GGGGAGCAAGTTTGCATTTGCATGTGCACTGCCTGAACGCTGCTCTGCTGGTGTTGGAATCTCCACTCCCAGTACAAGCCAGTGACTGTTACTGATTAGCAGTGCCCCTCAGAGTATAAGATCTCTAGGGCACGAAGTGTGTCCATTGTATTTGTCTGTATGTTATCTAACATACTTAGCGCTCTGTAGGAGCCGAGCAAGGAGCTCGGATGGTCGCAATGTTATTTTCCGTTGACTTGGTGCTTCCTGGATGTTTGACCCTATCTGCAAACTACCACACAATTCAGCATGATTGACAGGGTCAGTTCAAAAGAAGCGAAGCTATGCTTAAGTGGTATGGTGGACCATGACTGAGGCCTTTGCTGACCTGGGAAGGCAAACACATATGTTACCTGCATGCACTAGCTTAAATCCTGGCTGGCTCTGAGCAGTACTGCTAGCCCGCATCTTAATGAAGTATTAAATTCAGCCAAAGTGATAACAAAATAGCAAAAGAAATGGAACTCTTTAAACAAATAAATACCCCTCCTCTTTTTTTCTTTTTAAAGGGGGACAGACTGAAGAGGACAGTGTTTGAACTCTGGTGGTCCTTGACTCTCATTCCTCAGTCTGCCAGGGGTTGGGAGAACTTCTACCGAGGCAGTTTGCATGGCAATTAGGGAGTGACGCTCCTCTTGTTTCACAACTACGGGCCCATTAAGAAGTGACTCTGACAAGCTCCAAAGGAAGCCCCCTGCCTCATGTCTGCCATGGCCTAGAATCTGTGAAGTGAGGGGAAATGAGTAGATCATCAGGGCTCCAAGGTGGAGGATGCTGCCAGCCCTTTCTTACCAGGGGGTAGAAAGTCATACTAATTTCAACATTTCATGTTCAATGAGAGTGGTGTCTTTAAACTAATGGCAGAAATGGCTCTCCAGGTTGTTGAAGTTAAACTACATTGGCATTGCCAAAAAAATAGCAGTAGAGTGTTTCAAGAAGTCTGTCCCTGGGTAGGCTGGTGGAATATTGTGCACATAGTCAGCAATATTAGAGAGAGAAAGACGGTTGAGCAGATGTGGCAATGGGAATAAGAGTAATAAGCCAGAAAGAATGCTCCTTCTTTTCAGTTTTGGGTAATTCCTGAAAACCAGGAAACAATTTAATGTAGGAAATAGATGTACACAATGTGACTAAACAGTAACAGAACTGCTAGGTCAAGGTAAATGCATGTTAAATGGGTGTAAATTCTGAGCCAGACCCTGACCTGGTGTAAATCAGCTTCACTCATCAACTTCAGTGGAGCTATATATATTTATAGCAGCTGAGGCTCTCAGCCAATATGACTCAGTGTGTGTTGTCATTTGAATACACATTTTCATCCATCCTCTTCTGTTCATGTTGATTTTAGGTGTTGATCTTTTCTCCAAAGACTCTGTTGAAAACACTAAAGAATCTGTTCTGGTTCATGGCTCGTTAATCTCCAGTTAAAGTCAATGGAAGCTGAGCACGGGAAGGATTTGTATCATAGATTTGGTAACCTTACAGTACTTGGTTTGTAATTTTACTTCCAATTTAAGCCAGTATACAATTACATTGAAAAGTATATGTAAGATTATCTAATTTCACTGGGACCTTTCAAAATGAAATGCACAAAAAAGTGCCTTACTCATCCACCTCACATACCCTCATGTTTTGAGTGGAATGCAGTCGCTCTTTACCATTGCACAGCATCTTTAGTAGAGGAGAATATTATATCCAGTTGAAGCTACATGGAAAATTTAGGGCTAGATTCCTGGTAGAATTCCACTGAGGTCTAGAGAGCTGTACTAATTTACACCAGTTGAGAATGTGTTCCCACTACCCATATTAGATTTTGGACAGGACAGGACACTGGGACTAAGGCTTCACCACTGATGTACAGACATGCACACATACATGTGCAAACTACAGGATATTTAATGATCACATACATTATATAAATATGGTTAGGACTAAAACAAACAAAAATGGGTAGAGAAATTATCAAGAATGTCAGAGATTGTTTTTAAGATTGCAACAAAAAATGGAAATTTGGCAGAAAACTTTCTCAACAAATAAAGACTGAAAAAGAGAGACATCCCAGAAAATCCATGCCCCAGTGTTTAGCCCACTCACTTGGGATGGGGGCAGACCCAGGTTCAATTCCCTATTCTAATCAGGCAGAGCAGGGATTTGAGAAATGGTCTCCCACATTCAACAGGATTGTCTGAACCACTAGACTACTGACTATTCTGAGGTGGTTCTCTTTTTCTCTCATGTTTTTACATGGAAAAAAATGGAAAGGTTTCAGTTTTGTTCTGATAAAGAATGAAAACAAATTTTGAAACCTCAAATTTTTCACAAAATAAAATTTTTGTGTTCCAGCTAGCCCTAGTCAGAACTTCAGTTTTGTGTCTCATTGGGAAGGACAAACTTCCATCAATATGATATTCAAATACTATGCAGTGTTACTGGTTCAATACTGAGAGCAAAACACTACTAAAGTAAATCACCACAACTACTTATTAAAGCATCTTTGGGGCTCTTCCGTTAATAATAATATAAATTGTTAGCCTGACCCTGCTAAGCCTGGGTGGTCTGACAAGATTGGTAGCCTGGTGGCAGATATGATAACATAATTTTCCTCTCATGGACAATTTAAACATTTTCCTTGCTAACCTCCATCTGTTTGAGTAACTCCAAAGTTTCTAATATTCATCTACCTCAAAAAATGTTTTAGATGTCAAGCCAATCAATGTATATTCAGCAGAAAACTCCATGGACATTTTTTTAAATGAATCATTTTTTGTCAGCTTCTGTCCCCTTTCCTACCTCTTTAGAGAGATTTAGCCTCATGGTTTTCGGATGGGGTAGGGGGACCGGGGGAAAATGTTTGTTTGTTTATATGTTTTTGTAAGCTCTGCTCACCACATTTGGACTTGAAAGCCACATTGGAGCACTGGTTGCTTTTTCTTGTGCAAATGCATTATACCGCAGTTGCCAGGAACTAATGATATGTGAAATGTTTCATCCCTGTAGGTTTTTCTGCTCAAACATTTTATAAATAAATAAATAATTAAAAACAATGGCATGCACCATGTTCCAGACCTGAATTCCCGGAGAAGCTCAGGTCCTTAAACTGAATAATTTGCCTCAGATTGCATATTGCAAAACCCATTCAGCAAAAGATTATGGGCCTTTAAGTGCCATCCAGGCCTGAAATATGACTCTAGGGCTTTGGGATGTCAGAATTGCTAGTGAATATTCTTTTCTGGCAGCACTAAAACTACCTTTATTTAGCAATCTTGGAGCAAGTGAAAGGGGCGGTGGAAAGAAACAATCTGACAGAGAGGAAAGAATATAACTTAGCAGAAATAGAGGTGTAGTTTTCATGTGTGGCCACATGAATTCTTTATGGAATAAAATGCATTTGTAAATCAAAAAGCAGATGCAGATTTATATTCCCACTTAAATCTGCCAAAAGCAAATAAATGAACACTGAGAGTTCCTTTTAGTTCAGGGAACCATTTATAAGGGTGGGTGCAGGCACATACATGGAGAGTCTCCTGGGGAATTAATGGCTGTCCTGCACTTTACAGTAAAGAAGAAATAGACTAAACTTAAAATTATCACCCTCTCATAAATGTAAAACCATCTACATATAATACAGCCAGGACCCTGTATTCAGGAGTTACACTGTAGCATGAAAGCAAAAGGAGCTTTTGTCATTCAGTCACAAATTACTTAGGCCTGGATTGTGGCTCTCAGCCAAAGCTCTGAGATGGAGACAGTTCTGAGACACTCATTCCAATGGGAGCTCCTTCAGAACGTACCTGCTTGGCTACCCTTAAAAGAGATGGCAGTATCCATTCCTCACCAGACCAAACCTCTGCCTCCTTCCTGTTAGTGCAGGTTAAGGCCCCAACTGGGTTTGGTCCCAAGGAGCCCTTGCATTCCCTGAGCACAAGGACTTCTACTGTGTCCAGTTCCCGCTTGAAGAGTGAAAAGAGGGAAAGAGAAAACTTCTTACACCCTGAGCCATCACCAAGAAAGAACCAGCGCTCCTATTATATACATAGGACCTTGCAACGCCTTTGAGCTTAGTCTTACAACTGTGGCACTCAGACACTCAGTCCCTTCAACTGACTCTCCACCCTCTTTTCTCTTCTCTTCCCTCCATTTTGGCTGAGGTCAGCATTATCTGTAAATTATGTGGATTCTTTCAGGTTCCCGTCAGAACAACTTACACTTATAACTATTTAGAAACGGATGAGATAGGAGGCTTTTGAATTAAGATCCTGTGATGTTACAATTTACTCCTGTTTAAACAGAGTCTAAATGGGGAAAATCCAGACTTCTCAATTTAAATAAATTGATATTCTTTTGATGTCCCTTGAGCGTAAGTGAGAGTGGAATATGGTCTTAAACATTTAATATATTTCTCTCTCCATGTATGAAACACACACTGCATTTGAGTCAGGCTTCAAGGATTGTTGGACTGGGTCACTTGTACACCCTTTCAAGCATGCTGAACATCTTGACCATGTATCCTTAATGAATATTAAGTTTAATGTTTCAGTTACATTGTTACTATTAGCGATTATTCTATTGACTTTACTATTGACCTTAAGGGGATGTGTTTGATTTTTGACACTGTGATTCAAGTGTAACAATCTGAAGGATAAAAAATACATTTTGAAACCATTAAAAAAAATCAGAAATCTACTAGCTTGGCCTAAAATTATATATGAAATTTGTCACTGCTGTACATAAAATATAATAGACACACATTATAAAATATATACAATACAATACATTCTCTCTGTCTTCGGAAAGATTCTCTCTGCTTGGAAGAACTTTAAGAGAGCACTCAGCAATTTTAAAGTAATTTTTCAAAATTAATCTGCATTTCCATGACACAAATCTCAAAAGTTGAAAACTGTCCAGCCCAAATGAAGAGTGGTTGGTCTAAAACTAGTTCTGTTTGTTTATTTATTACTAAATATTAATTTAGGAATTTTAACTAGTTCTATTTATTAATCTATTTTAGGTCTTGGGCCAAGATTTTCAGCAGGTGCCCTTTGTGGACAGCCAGCCTCTGAAGCATCAGGATCCTTATAAGTGTCTCAGGTTGGGCATCTAAAATGGAAGCATCCAGAATTACTAGTCATATCTGAAAATCTATGCCAATGAACCTATTATCAATTAAACATAGCTGCCTGATGGATAAAGTATATCAGCTATATGACAATACAAAGGAAAATATTTGATAGTTTGGAGAAAGGCAGTGAAGAAAAATCCTATACCCCATTAAAAATGAAGATGGATACAGGTAGACAGGAAGTGATTACCTCAGAATTTGCCAAAGACAACCAGATTTACACATCTATATTACAAACAGTGCCAATGAATTTTTAATGACTACAAGTGCCCAGTCAACATGCACTGGTTCCAGAGGAAGCATAGCACCTGCTAAACTATCAGTACCATTTCCTGAATCATGCAGATTTTCCTTGCAGGTCTAATATTCTTATAATGTATGAGATCTGATCGGAATTACCACACAAGGCTACTACTAGGAATTATCAACCCTGACCAAGTATTAACTGCGCAAATAGGAAAGGCTGAAACATACTTAGCTATCAAGGATTTCTAAGCAGAGAATGTCATATGGCTTTTCTCTAGTATGAAATTCATCTTCATGAGTGAAAACTGATAACTCGTGTGTATGAGCACAGAAGACATCAGATTAGTGGCGAATGAATACTAAATTAGAAGATGTTGGATTTTCACTTTCAAGGTTTCCACATTGCCCTGGTTCTCAATTTCCTGTCCAATCTTTAAAATTGGTTTCTAAGCTAAAATATCCACATCTTGAAGAAGATTTTTATGCCATTATTTCCTGACATTGATGCATCAAAGAAGTTAATAATTTAGAACAGGCACCAAAAGGAAGATATGTTTTAAGTTCTCCCAGTCTTTGGAAACAACTTAAGAGGATGGAGAAAGCTAACGTTATTTCACAATCTTAAACAGAGCAGAATCAAAATATGTGAGTTTACTGTGATGTCCATGTTAGACCAAGTCTTGAAGTTTTATAGATTTTGCAGGGGGGGTTAGAAGTGAAATGTCAGTTTGTTATATATTTTTGTGCTGAAAATATGACAAACCCACTTTTCCCTTTCATAAAAGTTATAAATAAGTTGAATTTACAACATTGTGAGATAACTCACAGCACAGCCACATATGGTGAGATACGATGATACATAAGGAACACAGCTGATCACACCTACTTAAAAGAAAATGAATGTTTTCTAAAACAAAGGAAATTTTCATACCCCTGACCTGTGTGGAAATAACTGATATAATCAGAAAAATCAGATCAGTAACTTAAATCTATCTCTTACAAGGAGCCAGAAAAAAAAAATCATCAAAAGATTTCATTCAGCAGATTAAAAAAAATCTGATGACAGACATTTACAGCCCAGTCTTATATATACTTACACATACAACCTTCCATTAAAGTAAATGAAACGGCTTACTGTACAGGAGTATGCTCAGATACATAATTGTTCGCAGGACCAGGCCTTTCACTTCTTAAATTCATAGATACTGAGGTCAGAAGGGATCGTTACGATCTAAACCAACCTCCTGCATAACACAGGCCATCAAATTTCATATGTAATATAATTAGGGTTCTTGAGTTTAACTGATAACAATAGGAACTATCCTATGGTAACTTTAAAAATGTGTCAGGCAAATTAACACATAGAAGTTATGCTCTGATGGGTGTCACAGAAACATCACCTGACTAAGCCAATTCATGCCTAGAAGTTCCTGGATTTAAAACACCATTCATGACATTCTTCCTGCTCCTGCTCCAGGGAGGACTGTGCTATTCCTCTTTTCATCCATCTTAATATTCTTAAGCCTTTCTCCAGGTGATGGCCTAAGATATTTTTTGTCTGAAATGTTTGTGATATGGTGCCTGAGGTTTTCACAGGCTTTCCAAGGGCTGCAACTGATGAAGCGTTTTTATATTTCAACTAAGGCTGTCAATTAAATGCAGTTAACTCAAAAAAATAAACACGATAAAAAAATTAATCATGATTAATCTCATTGTTAAACAATAGAATACCAACTGAAATTTATAAAATATTTTGGATGCTTTTCTACATTTTCAAATATATCAATTTCAATTATAACACAACGAAATGTACACTGCTTACTTTTTATTATTTTGATTACAAATATTTGCACTGTACAAATAGCAAACAAAAGAAATAGTATTTTTCAATTCATCTCATACAAGTACATTATGTGACAAAGTTCCTCCTCTATGTTGGTGGGACCTGTGCTTATTGGCAGATTTGTTCGCCTCAGAGATTCACCATGTGGGTCAGGGAACAGCCCAGAGACCTTCCCCCTGGTAGAAGCCACAGCCCAGGTCAATTCCTCCTGTGTCTGATCAGGAGTTGGGAGGTTTGGGGGGGAACCCGGGCCCACCCTCTACTCCAGGTTCCAGCCCAGGGCCCTGTAGACTGCAGCTGTCTAGAGTGCCTCCTGGAATAGCTGTGCGACAGCTACAACTCTCTGGGCTACTTCCCCAGAGTCTCCCTTTCAACACCTTTATCCTTACCAGAGGACCTTTCTCCTGGTATCTGATAATACTTGTACTCTTCAATCCTCCAGCAATACGCCTTTCCCACTCTCAGCTCCTAGTGTCTCTTGCTCCCAGCTTCTCGCATGCATACTACAAACTGAAGTGAGGCCCTTTTTAAACTCAGGTGCCCTGATTAGCCAGCCTGTCCTGACTGAGTCTAGCAGATTCTTCTTAATTGGCTCCAGGTGTCCTTTATAGCCTGGCTGCCTTAACTGGTTCCAGCAAGTTCCTGCTTGTTCTGGAACTGCCCGTTACCTTACCCAGGGAAAAGGAATCTACTTAATCTAGAACTAATATATCTGCCTTCTAACACGGTCCTGTATCCATCTGGCCTGACCCTGTCACATGTAGTGAAATCTCTTCATCATGAAAGTGCAATGTAAAAATGTTTTTTGTTGTTATTACATAACTGCTCTCAAAAACAAAACAGTGTAAAACTTTTAGAGCCTACAAGTCCACTCAGTCTTACTTCTTGTTCAGTCAATTGCTAAGACAAACAAGTTTGTTTACATTTACAAGAGATACTGCTTCCTGCTTCTTATTTACAATGTCACCTCCAAGTGAGAACAGGCATTCACATGTCACTTTTGTAGCTGACATGGCAAGGTATTTATGTGCTAGATTTAAATGTTTATTAGAAAATATTAAAGAAAGGTGATACAAAGAGTTTGATGTGTCAGTCATTGGTCATCGGGGGAAACATACAGAGTATGGGGGGACGCTGGCAATTGGTTATGGTTCAGCATATAATACATACAGCCTGTAATGTCCCCAATGCGGGGTGTACGGTGGGTGGGGTCAAGATATAGTAGGGGGGCAGTGAGGGTACATCGCTCATATAGTGGGCTACACACAGTCATGGGTATGAGTAAGCGGGCCGGGTAATGGGGACAGGGTGACCCTCACGTGGTGGAATCCAGATTGGTAAGTTCAGGACTCAGGGGATATGGTTTGGTAGGGGGGTTGTCTACACTTGATCTTAGCCAAAAGGCCGAGAAGCGATTCATATGGCCCTTCATGCTTCAGCCACCATTCCAGAGGCTATGCTTCCATGCTGATGATGCTCATTAAAAAATAATGTGTTAATTCAATTTGTGACTGAACTCCTTGGGGAAGAACTGTATGTCTTCAGCTTTGTTTTACCCGCATTCTGCCATATAGTTCATGTTATAGCAGTCTTGGATGTTGACCCAGTACATGTTCGTTTTAAGAACACTTTCACAGCAGATTTGACAAAACGCAAAGAAGATACCAATGTCAGATTTCTAAAAATAGCTACAGCACTCAAACCAAGGTTTAAGAATCTAAAGTGCCTTCTAAAATCTGAGAGCAACAAGCTGCGGAGCATGTTTCAGAAGTCTGAAAAGAGCAACGCTTAGATGCGGAAACTACAGAACCCAAACCACCAAAAAAGAAAATCAACCTTCTGCTGGTGACATCTCACTCAGATGATGCAAATAAACATGCATCAGTCCGCTCTGCTTTGGATCGTTCTCAGGCAGAATCAATCAGCAGCACAGATGCATGTCCTATGGAATGGTGGTTGAAGATGAAGAGACATATGAATCTTTAGCACATCTGGCACGTAAATATCCTGTGACGCCGGCTACAACAGTGCCATGCAAATGTCTGTTTTCACTTTCAGGTGACGTAAACAAGAAGTGGGAAGCATTATCTCCTGCAGATTGTAACCAAATTTGTTTGTCTCAGTGATTGGCTGAAGTAGGACAGAGTGGATTTGTAGGCTCTAAAGTTTTACATTGTTTTATTTTTCAATGCAGAGTTTTTTTGTAAATTGTACATTTGTAAGTTCAACTTTCATGATAAAGCAATTGCATTACAGTACTTGTATGAGGTGAATTGAAAAATACTATTGCTTTTGTTTTTTACAGTGCAAATATTTGTAATCAAAAATAAATATAAAGTGAGCACTGTACCCTTTGTATTCTTTGTTGTAATTGAAATCAATATTTTTGAAAATGGAGAAAATGTCCAAACAGAAATGGCATTCCGTTATTGTTAAACAACGCTATTAATTTTTTAATCTCGACAGCCCTAATTTTAACCCTCACCAGAGGCGATAGCCTCCATTTTTGTGTTTTCTTCCATATTTATTTATTTATTTGTTTGTTTTTAACCACATGAAGCTCAGAAAAAATCTTCTGCTTAATTTTTCCTAAGACACTTCAACCATTGTTACTTTTTAAAGCACAGTTCCACTTGTGCTACTGGTAAAACTGGCTGCATTACTTTTTCCACTCAAAAAGTATTCCTCGGTCTTTGTTAATTCATTCAAAGTAAAATGTCATGGAGATATAGATCAACAGATGTATATGCCACTGAACACAAAAGATTTTATCGTAAAAACAATGACTAGCGAGAGACTCTGGATTGGCAAGGGTTTTAAAAAAATCTTTATTTTTTTTCCAAAGTCATATTACATCAAACGAACATTGCAAAATGAAAAAGGAAGGTTCCTGTTGATTTCCAAGAAAACCACAACTCGCATTGTTGGGCATGCATTATCAGAGACTTGCCTTAAAGGAACCAATAGCAGAAAAGTGATACAGCTCTGGGGCAAATCCCTCTTTCCTTCAAAGTCACAAGATTCAAAGATCTAGGCACATGAGTAGGCATGGGCAAAACTGAGGTGTGAACTTAATCAAATCCACTCTCTGCAATGGTGAACTTTTCCCTTAGCATGAACCATCAGCTAAAACTGCCCCACTATCTAGTCACATGTTTGTGTAATACAGAGCAGAAGTCTTTATGATAAATATCCATTTTGGAAGTGCCTATGTTCTGGCCCAGACTTTAGGAACAACTGTCATGGTTGGCAGGAGGGATCCATGTGAATTCTATTAGCACAAGACCACTGAATATTCATGAACCTCAACTGAGGTTCATGAATTTGACTCAGACCCCAAGCCACCCTGTGTTTGGTTGGGTTTAGGGTTCTAGCCAAACATCTCCTACAGACCTGCACGTGACCTGATTTATTTAAATAGATGTCTTTAAAAGGATCCAGTTACTGAGCCCTTATATATCAAATTACAGCTTTAAACTTTTTTTTTTATTTGCCCCAGTTATGAACTCCTGAAAAATGTGGTTTATGATGGAATTGCTGAGACACAGCTTCAATTAGACTATGGTGGTGCTGTCAGGTGCTGCTACCAATTACCTTAAATGTAAATGTTTTAAGAAAGGCACCACATTTGTCAGGATCAAAATGATTTCCAGCTTCCAGTCCATCGTTTTAGAAATGAGCGGAGCATAACTCAATTAAAGACAGAAACATTAAGAACATAGTAAAAACATCACACATTCATGATTTATACATTTATATTGACCAATACGATCAGTGAAGTATTCCCCCTAATCAATATTAAAAGACCACCACAGTGATTTAAATCTGTATGTGTCTTAAACATCCCAGTCAATAATTGCTTTCATTCACAAGTAGACTTGGCAGAACCGGATTTTGGGGTTGTTTTTTTTTTAATATATAATTTCAACAGATAATGATGATGATGGTTAAGCATTTCTTTCCCCAATTTTTATGGATTTAAATTTTCACAGTTGCAGGAATTATGGGGAGGAGAGCGGCGTGTCAGAAGACAATTATTCAATGACAGTAGACACTGAGATTCAAAAAGTTTAATTTTTATAACCATTAAAACACAAATAGTCAACCCATGTCAAAATATACAAAGTAAATATCCTTAAATCAAACTGATAAATTCTCAAATGGCATTTTACCTCCTTTACCTCTCTGTAAATTTTGGTTATTATCTATGGAAATGTTTTCCTGTTGGTTTGTGAGTGTACGATAAAATCAATGTTTACTGATAAAAATCAAGTCCTTCCAAGCCTATTCATAAACATATGAATATCTGCGAGCCACTCATTTCCCATTCTCCCGCAACAAATGAATTACTGCAGCAAAATGTTGCCTTCTTGCCTAGTCTTATCCCTAATTACATTCAAATGTACATTTTTATTAATAAAGAGTAAGGTTATGTCTATAGTACAGCCTATGTCGGCAAAACTTATGTCACTCAGGAGTGAGAATAATTTTCAGAAGTATTGGAACATATTTTTACATCTTTTTCACATTCATTTGTTCTCACATAAATGCATAAGTATTTGCATGCCTAATTAGCATATGCATTTACAATAGTCACAAAACCCATACCAATATGAATTTTAAATGAACCTGCTAACTCCCCAATGTAAGAATTCATCTCCTTTGCTTGGAAATCTATATTAAATCACCTACATTTGCTCCACCTGTATTTGCTTCTGTACAGAGTTAGACAGGAAACATATAAGTTGAGCAGGCTACTTTCCTGTTGCCACACCTACATAGCTCCTGTCATTGCTAATGAGTGATCTGAGCATTCAAGGAGATTAAAAATGTATATCCCCACTTTATACCTGAATCTTGAGAAGTGATCAGCATCTGCTATTCCCATTGACTTTCACAAGAGGAATTAATTTCTTGTCTATCCTCGTAATGCAACTTTTGTATTACAATACCAGCCAGATGTTCACCAGGCCCTGCCTTCCTGCTTGCAGTACAGTTTGTGCCTGTAAATTCTATACCTATATTTGAACTGCGGCTGTGAAAGCATTGGTCACAAGTCAGTTATTGTGCATCATGGCACCAAATTTGTACCTGCAAGATGCGCCAAAACTCCAATGCCAAGGAAAATGTGGTGCCACAATATATGCCTGCAAACTAGGATGTGTCTTTTTATAGTCTATAGTGATCAGCTGAACCATAGGGACCGACAAAACCAAACTAATTACTCTTGGGAATGTTAGGGCAGGACTACACTATAGGGCTAAGTCAACCTAAGTTATGCAACTCCAGCTACATGAATAACATAGCTGGAGTCGATGTACTTTAGGTCAACTTATTGCAGTATCTATACCACGCTGGGTCAACAGGAGACGCTCTCCCGTCAACTTGCCTTATGCTTCTCATTTCAGTGGAGTACCAGAGTCAACAGGTGCGTGATCAGTGGTCGATTCAGTGGGTCTTCACTAGACTCGCTAAATCGACCTCCGGTGGATCGATAGCCACAGCGTCAATCCACAGTAAATGGAGACAAGCCCTTTCTTTTAAATACTTTATTAAAAATGAAGAACTTTGAACACAGATCTCAAAGATGTGTCCACAGTGTTCTCTTGGAGCTGTTGTCCCTTGCACAGCTCTGACACAGAGAGGCAGCCACAGTGGTTAGAATAAATGAGTAAAACTGGTGAAAGTTTTCAGGAGATCCAGCAACAAAGCTGAGGCTTAAGCAAAATGATCTAGAATCAAGTAATTGGCTGTTACTTAACGTTAGAAATTATTATGTGGTAGATTGCATTATACATCATGTTTCTCCTATACAGTCTGTCCCACCCTTCTGCCTGCATGGAATCACAGTGAAATCACTGAGGATTTGCAGATCAGATTGCACATCTAGGACCTAGTATTTTTATTAATTCATTCATTCATTCTTTGAAATGAATAGTGTCTTTTAATTTATTTTTGGAAAAGACAGTGCCTTTTAATATTCCCCACTTTCCCCTTCTTTCATCCCCAAAGATCCTGTGCTGGTCCAGCTTTTTATTCCAACCATTTCAATCTATAACCCTCTAGGACTGGCCAAACAAGTTCATTTTCTTCTCTTTTCCTCTGCATTGAATCTTACTATGGCTACCTTTACTAGTCTGAGTAGCAATAGACTGAATCCAAAACCCCAACTCAGACCTCTGTGAAGCTACTACTGATAGTGGGACTGTGAAGCACAGGACAGCTGCTGACTTAAGGATGGATCAGACCAATTGTCCATCTATCCCAATATGCTGTTTTCTGACAGTGGCCACCAGTGCCAGATGCTTTACAGGGAATGAACAGAACAAAGCAATTTCGAGTGATCCGTCCCCTGTCATCCAGTCCCAACTTCTGGCAGCTGGAGGTTTGTGAACACCCAGAACCATCTTGGCTTATAGCTATTGATGGACCTATCTTCCAGGAACGTATCTAATCTTTTTTTCAATAAGGTTACGGTTTTGGCCTTCACAACATCCCCTGGCAATAAGTTCCACAGGTTGACTGAATTACTTCTAATTGTTTGTTTTAAACCTGCTGCCTATTCACTTTATCATGTGACCCTATATTTCTTTTGTTACGTAAAAGGGTAAATAACACTTCCATGTTCACTTTCTCCATACCATTCATGATTTTATAGACCTCTATCATATCCCCCCTTAGTTGTTTCTTTTTTCAGCCGAATAGTCACAGTCTTTTTAATCTCTCCTTGTATGGAAGCTGTTCCCATGGGCAGCAGGTAATGGAGGCTGAGGGACACTAAGCCCCCAGCTAACGCTCCCTGCCACAGCCCACAGGGCTGGGCCATGATGGGGCTCAGAGGTCTTCTGGACGGTCTGGGCTCGGGGCTCCTCTGGACTGTTCTGGGCACCGGAAGGGTGGCCCAGACTAGGGGCTGCACCTGGTGCCGGTCGAGGTTCATGGCTGCACTGGCAGGCAAGAGCGGAGGAGAGTTGGATGGGCAGAGTGGGGATGGGGTCTAGGTGCAAGGGGTGGAGTGGTGGACTAGTCATGTTGCCCATGGCTGTTTTACACTCAGTCTTTTTTGTTGCCTTTCTCTGCACCTTTTTTCAATTCTAATGTAGCTGCTTTGAGATGGGGTAACCAGAACAGCACACAGTATTCAACATGTGAGTGTACCATGGATTTATGTCTTGACATTATGATATTTTCTGTTTTATTATCTATCCCTTTTCTAATTATTCCTAACACTGTTAGTTTTTTGAGTGCCGCAACACAATGAGGGGATGTTTTCAGAGAACTATCCACAATAACTCCAAGACCTCTTTCTTGAATGGTAGCACCTAATTTAGACCCAATCATTTGTATATATAGTTGGGATTATTTTTCCAACGTGCATGACTATGCATTTATCAACACTGATTTTCATCTGCCATGAGTAGTGGTTTGTAGAATTGCCACTTTAAACTAATTTTTTAATCTACTTTGGCAAACATCCTTATTTTCCCATGATTTAGTTGACTCTGGGTCATGCACTGTAGCTCTCAGATACATTAGCCTGAAAGCAAAGGTGGAAAGGATTGATAAATCACAAAAATGGATTTCACTATGGATAAATTACATAGGAAAAAAAGTGAGTTCCTTGTTTGTTTTGAGGAAAACACAAAGTGAGCACTTCATAAATCTTTCATACATTTGTTTATGAATTAAACTCTTAAGTTCCACCTAATTTTACAGCTGTAAAATGAATACCATTTTTACATAATGTGAATTAACTCTTGTAACTGAAAGAAACAGACTAACTTATTCATAAATTCAAAGTATACCTTAACTTAGCATCCCATTACTTGTGAATCAAAACAATTTTCTGCTCAGGAGCTATGCAGGAACCAACCAGACAAAACCAAGTTTGTGATGGAACCAAGAATATCCTCCAAAGAGCCTGCAAGTATATAACTAAGTATGGCAATTGGAATATTCTTGCCCAAAATTCAAATGCAGAAGTGAAGTCTCTGTAACAGATTACTGAAAGTTATGTTTGCTGCTTTTTAAACAACAAAACTCTCCTAGATCTCCCTGTCATGGTTGTGTCGCTTGTAAATTTGTGGATTTTTCCTCATTGTTTTGGTAAAAGCATAACAAATCTGCCAGATTTAGCAATGACTGAAAATGGCTGAAAAAAACAGCTTACCTTCATGGTTATACTACATAATTTGTGGGTCCTAATTGTCCACTGCCAAACTCCTAGGGAATTGATTGCCATGGACAGGAGTGAAAACAGGGTATAAAATGCTGTAATATCATCAAGAGAGTATTTTGCATTCACATTGTACAGATGTAAATGCCTAGAGGTTGAGAATCAGGCTCCTGACATGTTAACTAAAAGGAGACAAAGGGTTGAATTAACTCCTTTCTGCATAGATAGTTCAAAACACAACAGGGAAAAGGATAACTTTATGCTTTCTAGAGCCAGTGACTGAGAACTCCCCCAGAGTGGAAGTTCAGAGGAGGGAAGGATGGGAATGGAGAGTAGCACTTACCTAGTCCCAGTCAGAGGGATCAGCCAGAGAACCAGTTTTACCCATTGGTGAAAGGAATGGAAAACTAGAGTAAGAAAAGGGAGACAAGGGAGACAAGGTCTGAAGCTGGAAGGGAGAAGGTTAGGATTTGAAGGAAGGAAAAGAACTCAGAAAACAGATAAAGTGTGGACAGATCATTCCGGGCCAAAGGGTAATCTTAGCTGAACCAAACTACGGAACTACTTGAGTTGCACTAGTGACAATGCACATTACTACGTGGTGGGAACTCTTTCTTTTATTTGGGCCCTAATCCTGCACAGACTCAGGCACGTGCTTATCTGTATGCACTCTATGGGAAATCCTATTGACTTCAACGGGGTTACTTTCATGAGCAAACATTTTCGAGACTGAGGTCTTGATATGCTTGCTTGCTTGGTCATTTGTTTACACTCCAGCAATGGTGGGGTTGGGACCTGAGAGGTTTTGGAAGTATAATTAAAATTCTTAATAGTCAAAGGGTGTGCTGTGTTGTTTTCAACAGCAGGAATTACTGTGGAAACATCAAAGATGCATAACAATCATATCACAGCGATGAGCAGGCTTGGAAAGAAATATGTGCAATAAGTTTATAGAGAATATAATGTGAGCATATATACACTATTAACACCTGAAATTAGAGAAAATAGAAAAATTCTTTACAAATAAAACTACTTGGAAGTAAAAAATAATAATAATACACATTTATAACAAGCGCTTAATCTGGAAATAGGTTTTCCTGGCTAATGGAAATTCTATAGTGTTATCTTTCTTCCATGTCACCATTTTAATATCTCTTACTGTTTTTTCTAAAAACATTTATCAGAAGTAGTACAGGGCTGTTAAGGAGATAAATCAAGTTTGCACAGACAGGTAACGTGTTGAACTGCAAGACATGACAGGGCATGTTTTATGGGGCAATTAATACTTGTCTTAGGTGCTGTGAGGTAGGAAGCCCTATGAAACACATCCTGGCGTGTCCCAGTGCTGTTGAAGAACAATTTGGGTTCTTAAAAGTAATTTGGGAATTAGTTGATTCTGTTTTTCATTGTCACTGACTAAGTAACTGCATTTTCACTGGAGAGGCTAGGTCAGAATGAAAGGACAAGAGGAAACAAAAAAGTATGTTAGAGAGGAGACTGGCAACACTCTTTTAACTAAGTATTTATTTTAGCATTTTGTGGTCATTAATGTTGTTTTCAAGTGTTCCGCTTGTTGGATATGTCCCACTGGTCTCCAGCCTTTCTGTTTTGAATCTTATTCAATAGTCCGCTCACTCAACTACCATTGTCAACAGTACTTCTCTCATAGTGGGAACATTTCCCAAGGGTATGTGCTTCATTATTTATGTAAATGAGGTGCTGAGGATGAAGCTGTCGATGGTAACCCCTGGTTTATTAGATGTGACAGTTCTGTTAAGGTTGCTGTACATACTGGTGGGCTAGTGCTTAGAGGCTGAGCTGTACAAATAATTGAATTTTGGTTTTCTGGCACGTCTGAAAAATTGAAAACATGTTTCATTTCAGATCAACCTGAAATGAAATGTGATCAACATGTTCAGCAAACCAAAACGTTGGGGGGAAAAAAACCCAAACTCACAACTGTTTCATATAAAACAAAAAAGGTGTTTCAAATTTAAAAAAAAAAATCAAAACATTTTATTTAGATGTAGAAACCTTTTGATTTTTTCTGAACATTTAAAAAAAAATTTAGTGAAAACTATTCCCCAGAATCAACACGAATTTGAAAAATGTTTCAGTCACCCAGTATCTGTATTACTCATCAAAAAAACTGTTGGCTGAAAAATTTTGCCTAGCTCTACACTGAGAGGCAACTGCAATTCAGAGTGGGGTGGTCCTGAGGTCTCAGAGGGGCCTTTCACTGGTCCCATGAAAACCTGCCAAGATTTGACTGATGTATAAGCCACTGAAAATCACACTGTGCACTAGCATAGAACTTTTACAACTATTTGAGTTTCTGGCCATGAACAAAATGTCTATTGCTGACACCACTCCCACCACTATATCCTTTGACCTAAGTAACGGCTAAGCTGGTGGCAACCTGAAATTGCCACTACTGGTCTGCTTATTATACCTATGATTTGTGCACACAGCTAGCATATGCAAGACATGTTCATATCACTATCATCCTGTATTTCCTTACCCAGTTTTGTATTTACAGTGTAAGCTCTTCAGGACATGAACCACGTTTTCCTATATATTTGAGCAAGGACTAATATAATGGGATGCTGACTTGCTTCGTGTCTCTACCGAAATACAAATCATAATTGTAGGGGAAAGAGCACTGGCCTGGAAGCCAGGAAAGCACAAGTTAGATTCCCACTAAACGTCCTTAATAATTCTCAGCCGTTCCCAGCCTTTACTGCTGAGCAAATTGCCAGACTCTAGAAGGAAAGCAAAAATCATTCCCTCCATTTTACAGGCTGATAACCACAGAGATTGGACAAGGTCACTTCTGACAGAGCCGTAACTAGAACTCACGTCTCTAATACAGTAGAACCAAATCACACCACTTAGGGCAGGTCTACACGAACAGCAGCATGCAGAGTGCAGACACTGCACGCCCAGCTATAGAGTATAGACATGCCAGAACCTAGGCTATATACCCTACTTGGTTCCCTATGTGCCCAAGCAGAGCCAACCATGTCTCTATTGCTATTTTTGGCAGGGTAGTGTCCTGCTGCCTCCCATTGCCAGAACCTTTCCCCATGGCAGTGAAAGACTCTGGCAACAGGGAAAAGCTTTGGCGGGGGAGAAGGAGGCAGCAGGGAAACTCCATTGCAAAACAAAAAACATCTAGGGGTCCCAGCTCTCTGTCCCCTCTCTAACATTATACAGAAAAGACTCTTCTCCCCTAGCCAAGAATCCTAGTTCGCAGCTTTCTACTGCTGTCTAGCAAACAGATGCAGTATGATTAAATTTCTTCTTTTTTTCTTTAAAGTGGAGGCTACTTCTCCTGCTAAACAGTTCCATACATTACTGACAAGGAACCCACTGGAATAAACCCCCAAATATTCTCCCCACTAAGTAGCTCTCTGCCACTAACCAACAGAGTGACTGCGCAGATGCTGTCAAAGATCAGTCATTGTGTCTTAATGCAGAAATCCTTACTCCCATGTAACCAGAGGTCAGATTTGGACCCTTAGACTCTGAAAACCATACTGCCAACATGAGAAAATTTGTGTATATGACATACTGAGCCAGAAAAACACTCATCACTTTCCATAAAGAATGTGTATTTGCATTTTGGGTGCATCCTGGATTGTCTGACATTAGTGAACACCTTGGAAAATCCTTCGAATTCCTAGCAGCTATATTCAGACTGCAGGAGTGGAAAGAATATTTAAATCTTTTATGAATTCCCCCTCCCACCCACTGTCATTTAAACAACAATAAATGTAATAAAGTACATCAATTTACAGCACAGCCTTTTTATTACATTATCATCAGATGGCAAGTATTTAAAGATTTATATACAAATGTTGCTAGGAAGGTAATTATATTGTGATTTAATGTACAGTTGTTGTAAAACAAAGTGTAGCAGTTTTATATTGAAGATGTTCTAATAATAGATGGACTCCACACAATAAAAGGTGTTATGAAAACTTTCATTTCCTATTCTTAAAGCTTCCGAAAAGCACAATAACTTCAGTACTGTGCAATCCACCCTCAGAGATCTCAGACACAGTGAAGCAGAAAGATACTTCCGAATTGTTTTGGTCATGCATTACAATGAGCAAATTGAAATCAGTAGTAGAGAGCAATACAAGGAAGTAAACTCAAAATAAATTGTATTATTCCTGGTAACTCTAATAAAAATCTAACTTAAAAACCCTGCATTATAAAAGAGCTATAATGGATGTTCTCTTTGCATAAGACACTTTGAGCTAGAGCCTCAGCTGGTATAAATCAGCACAGGTTTATTGAGCACATTATTTACACTGACTTCAATGGAACTACACCAATTTACACCAACTGATGATCTGGTCCTTTATGGCTACAGTTGTACTCCTCATGGGCTAACTTTAACAGGATAATGTCAGTACAGCCAGTCAAAAAATATCAGTTGTTTTCCGTGGGGAAATCTAATTATTATTTTTTTCAATTTCCTGCAAAAATTTTGGGTTTTTTGACCAAAAAAAAAAAGAGGAACAAATAATTTTCAGTTTTCAAAAACTAAAATTTTTTTAACTGAAAAATGAATTGCTTTTTCTTTGTTCTTTTTTTTAAAAGAAAAAATAACAAAAAATGTTTTGTTTGGTTTCTTATTTTTAAATGAAAAAAAAAACCCAGAAATGTTTTGACTGCAAATTCGTTTTCCATCTAAAAACTGTTTTGTTAGGAAAATGTTGAGCATCTTTAAGTACCAACCATACCGTGTCTCACTGATGTTAAATATATGGAATCCCCACTAATCAACAGTTTTCGGAGGGAGTGGGTGTTTGAATGGAAACTGTTTAGGGTAACCAGCATGGTAACATCTTGTTCCCTTTGGTGAGTGCAATTTCTTGGCTAGCCATGAGAGTCTCCTACAGTGTGCATGAATATGAATGCCCTTATGTCAGGAGCAAGAGAACATAAACAAGAGTGCGGAGATGAAGGATCTGAATGCAAAAAAAGTATTGTTTTGTTTCTCTCTCTTTGCCTGTTCATTACTCACCTTGACATACTGTGGACCTCTCTGTACATTTATATTTAGATTTCAACATTTCTCCCCTTTAAGCAACATTTAGGATCCACCAGGTTTACAATCTGAAACAACAGAGAGATGCAAAATAATTTGTTGGGATTGTTTTTTAGTCATTAAGTAGTTTGTTTTAGTCATTTGTTTTAAACTGTAAAATTGTTTTCTTACCATGTATTCTACTAGTATGGGAATTAGAAGACTCCATTCTTACCCTTCTAAAATGTGGCTTTAAAGAAAAATTATTGAAATTTCCTGCTGAAATTGCTGGTGAAAGGAGCTTATGGGTTTTTTAATGGGGATTGGTGAGCTTCTTAGCAAAGTGTTGCCAATATACACACTTCTGATACCTTTCAAACTGAAAAGTGAATGCAGCTGCAAACTCCTTACTAGCACACATGCTTCAAGAGTAGTTCCAGAGTGAGACACTTACTAGATTAATTTGCCACAGGTAAGAGTCCTGCAAGTGCTACTACAAAGTGAGTTTGTGAGAGGGTAGGAGTACCACAGAATAAATGAAGTACATGATTCCTGCATTGTTGTCCTGGTCCAGTAAGATTTGGGGGAGGCTTTTATTTATTTATTCCCAATAGGGCACGGGACCAGTTTTCCAAGAGTTCAGTATGTTGCAGCTCCCACTGTGACACTTATGGCCAGATTTTCAAGCGACCACAATCCCACTCTGGTCACTTATTTCAATGCCTAAATAGCTGCTGAGCAGTTTGAACATCTCACCTATCAGTCCAATTGTACAGTCCTCCCACAGTCACAGTACTCTATGAGGCTCAGGGGAATTTGTGACTGGCTATGGACTGTAGAATCTAGCTCTGAGAAATAACATCATAATTGCTAGTCAATGACACTGCCAGGTGTATTCCATGCACTACAGATGTGTAATTCAGTAATGTTCCTTATAGCTACCTCCATTCAACCACTTAGGGTCCCATCATGAGATCACAGGATTCAATGTAAGTTTTGCGTGAGTGAGAGCTGCAGAATTAGGCCCTTAGTTGAAATTACATGGAAGGTTTAAACAAATAGAAACCTCTCTATCCCAGGAAGCAGTGACTCTGAAAAAGATTTGGGGATCATGGTGAATAATCAGTTGAATATCAGCTCCTAATGCGACTAATGCAATTGTGGCTGCATGAACAGGGGAATCTTGAGTAGGAGCAGAGAGGTTATTTTACCTCTGTATTTGACACTGAGGCAACTGCTGCTGGCATCCTGTGTCCAGTTCTGGTACTCACAATTCAAGGATGCTGATAAATTGGAGAAGGTTCAGAGAAGAACTAAGAGAATGATTAAAGGATTAGAAAACATGCCTGATAGCAATAGACTCAAGGACCTCAATTTGGGATGACTTAATTACAGTGTATAAATACCACTTGGGGAACAAATATTCAATAATGACCTCTTCAATCTAGAAAAGAAAGGTATAACATGATGCAATGGCTGGAAGTTAAAGCTAGACACATTTTTAACAGTGAGAGAAATAATTATTGGCACAATTTACTGATGGATTATCCATCACTGACAATTTTAAAATCAATATAGGATTTTTTTTTCCTAAAAGATCTGCTCTAGGAATTATTTTGAGGAAGTTCTATGGCTTGTGTTACGTAGGAGGTCAGACTAGATGATCACAATGGTCCCTTGTGGCCCTGGAATCTATAAACATATAAAGGGATAAATCCTGAAACATGACCGATAAATCCATTTCAATGGTCAACTCCCTCTAAATTCAAGTACTGACATCTTCTGCAACAGCAATAGGCATTTGGCAGTTTTGTTTTATTATTCGTTTGCTACTGCCCATTGAAAAAGAGGGACAATGTGCTAATGTGCACCCGTTGTTCTTGTTTGTTTCCAGCAAATTTCTACATATATTTCTGACACATTTTCTTTATAAAATTTACCAACATATTAATCTATTGTATTACAGTAGCACCTATAGGACTCAGTTGAGATTGGCCCTATTGTGCTAGGCAATGTGTACACTAAATAATTAATAAACTAAAAAAAGCCAAAGAAAAAGGGAAAGGAAAGAATAATATCCCCATTTTACAGATCAAGAACTGAGGTATAAAGAAATCAAGAGACTTATCTGAGGTGACATAGGAACACTGTAGTAGAGTTGGGAACTGAAACCAGTTTCTGAGTGACAGTCCAGTGCCTAAACCCACAAGACTGACCATTCTGGTATTAATAAGAGAGCTTCTAATAGGGCCTGCTTCTACCCCCAGTAAAGTCAATTAGACTTTTGCTACTGACTTCAAGAGAAGCAAGAGTGGTACCATACAAATTAAAGTTAAACCTGTCTGGACAGCGCTGCTGCCACTTCCTATCTTGAAGTAATGATAAAAACCAGCAAATATTGGCTTCCATCAGCAGCAGCCCCACTATAAAAATTGTTCCAGTGCCTCAGGCTGTTGGACTGGTTACAAAGCAGCTTACTACTACTATGCTGAACACCCTACAACTACAGAATCCGGAGGTGACCACCTCTTCAGTTGTAGTGTTCTTTTCTCAAGTTTATCTTCATTCCCTAGCCAGCCACTTCTTTACACCATGTTGGACTCCTACATCCACCGGGATTTCTGTACAGTGACCTCTACTGGCATTAGCAAGGTTACAAAGATGTTGCAAGTTTCCATATATAGGTATTCATCTTCATTAATCTGCCAGCACTGACCACTAATCACAGTCACATTAAATAGATGTCAAGTAATATCAATTTATTTGATTTCTGAGGTCCAATTAAAACATAAAATGTAGCCATAACAATTATAGTACTTTTTAATAAGAACTTAGCAGCTACACTTTTCCTGCATCCTATTAAGCATCTTATACATCTATTAAGATGACACAGTGTGCACTAAGGAGGTCAAAAACTTATAAAGTAAAGTGTCCAAAAGTCCGAGAATAGTGAAAATGTTGTTGGCATTTGACATAATTTATACCACTAAAGAGCTAGGGAACAGGAAAAGGTTGATGTAGTAATAACATTAGCAGGAACTATAGTCCATGCAAGCCACTGTTAAATAAAGTGCCAATCAATAGCTCTTTTATTAGTAGGTACAATCAATGTACAGCAGACAGACCTAGCCAATTAAGCTTATCGACTGACCGAAGAGTACCAGGAAACATTCTTTCCTCAGTTTTGTTTTCCTTTCTGTAAGTGAGAAATGAGTTCCAGTTTTTATCACTGGATTCCCACCAAGCCATCTACAGGAGTTCCTGTAGAAAGGAAACGCTGACAGAAAGCAGGCTTGAGCTATCTTGCTATCCTTTAACCCAAGGTCAACAGAGAGAGCCAATACAGTCAAGGGTCATTCACAAAGTAACATTATTTATTTATTTCTTCCCCTCCCCCACCCCCCACCCCCAAGACTGTATGAAGCAAAATGTTGTTCTTCTAGACAAAGGGAAGAAAGCACAATCCCGCAGGAAGGCTTAACCATTAACAATCCTTTAAGACCTTAGGAAATGAAGCCTATTTGTTTCTAATTCATGTAGGCACTGTACAAACAATCAATTTCCCAGTGGGGGAACTTGAATATCTTTCTTGCGGGGGGAGAGGAAAAAAAGGCAGCTCCCGTAAAGATTATACAAAATTTCAATTTTCACAGTGTAAAGGCTGCTGCAGTAAGTGGGACTTTAATATTCAGCTATGACTAACTGTGCACAGGGAAATGTGTATCAATTGTATCTCTATCTCCTATCAGTATCTCTTTCAAAAGACTTGAATTCTCAATATGATCAAGTATATGACCATGTGGTAGTCACAATGGAAATATAACTAGAAAGAGTAAATGGTAAGGATTGCATGGTACATGGGCTCATGCTGAAAATAAAAGGTCAGATTCTGATCTTGCTTACCCTGGTGTAAACCCGAAGTGACTATTCACTTTGGGCCAGATGCTCAGCTGGTGGAAATTGGCATAGATCTGTTGAAGACAATGGAGCCCTGGCAATCTACACCAAGGGAGGATCTGGCCCTGCAATTTTTGTTAGATACCAGTAACTAAAATGCATTGGTTTACATTGATTTAAGTGGGATCAGAATCTGTCATGTTCATAGCTGTGCAGGCATTTCACACCTCCAAAATGTTGTTGTGTTGTCTTTGTTCGTTTGTTTTTCTCCACACATTAGACTACAGACATGTGGATAGCTCAGTCTGAAGCCTCATTTCAGACAGTTTCCCCAGTTGTAGCCAACTCCAAAAATATTTTAACAATCTGAATAATTTGCCTAGATGTCAGTCTGACAAGCCCTGGCTTTGTGTTGACTTCTTGTATTTTATGCTGTTTGCTCATTGTTTTATTTTCTTTCCAGATGAAAATTTACCCAGAAGCCTAAGAAGAACAAAGTCCAGCAACTTCACATCTTATCTGAAACTATTAGGGCTCCCCATTCCTTAATACAGTTCAAACTGCGTCTTCTGCCTGCTCCGACTGCAACTCCATTTTGTATGCTATGATCTTAGTTCTAGCACCTTGAGCTCTGGTCAAATTCTTCAAAGGTCACGTTTGAGCAATTTGTTTTAATCTATTTGATCAAAACCAGCCTGAAATACTTCCTTAATTATTCAAAGTTTTACTTGCGAGTACAGACGCTTGAGAGAGAGATTTCAGCGGGCCAGCAGTCACACAGCTGCGTTAGAGCAGTATTGCAAGCAGCACAGTATAGAATAGCAGGAAAACACAGAACTGACACAGTTTCAGTCCTTCAGGAGCTTTAAGATAAGAGATTTAAAAACAAGAACACTGGACAATGTTGAGGCCTTTTGTAATCAAACTGCTACAGAAGCCCAAAGATTAACTGTTTGATTTTCAGAGGTGTGATCACCCAGCACTCCAGCCCAAATCCATAGGAGCTTAGAGCACTCAGCACCTCTTCAAGTCACACCCTAAACCCACATTCATGGGGAGAAGAGACTTAATATAGGCTAGAAAGGATATTTCAGTTATTTGGGGGGTAAGAACCCCTGAAATCTGTCTGTTGTAGAGCTTTTTGGAAAAAACATTTAAAAATTCTATGGCTATTTCAGATACAGAACTTTTTTTCTCGTGACATGATCCTATACAATCCAAATGTGGTCAGTTAGGGCTCAAATGCTCTGCTCTCCTGCAGAAGAAACTAGTGGGAGAGGAAACAGCTCCTCACTCAGTGACTGGTTTGAGAACCAAACACACGCAGCTCCTACAGGGAGGGTTTATAGTCACAATTCACCACTGTGTTTCTCCAGAGTGATTAATTTCATTGATATCAATAGAAGTTACACCAGTATAGAGCTGGAGTAGCACAATGGTCAATCAAGCCCACTGTGTGCAGAGGTACGTGCTTGGAATTCTAGAAATCTATGGGGAAATCAGTTCCCAACTCTATCCTGTAGTATCCATGCGGTGTTCTTGCTTCCTCAGTATTGCCCCCTGACCCCCTCCCTCATCTCCACCCTGGACGGTATCTAATTAGTGTACGGGTCAGACAGACCCATTTCAAGACCCTGTTCTCACTGGTTCTTCCTTCATAGTTAATCACTGTCCCCAAGGGAAGGGACGAAAGAGCAACAAAAACCTATTTGTGGATTTCCACTTGGAAATCTGCCTCTTTGCAAGGGAAGCATCACACATCCAAAAGTGAATCCAGAGCTTCCCCGTCCCCATGCCCAACATGTCCTCAGCTAGAACCTAATAAACCTGTGCGTGTGCTGGGGTCCCCATTCATTCAAAAGATTTGACGCACGGTTTACCCAAAGGTGTTTCTGTGACTTTAGGAGGAGGAGTAGCTTGCTGTGGAACCCCCTTTGTTTTCAGGCCCTCTGCACTTTTTTTTGGTTTTTGTTTTCTGGTACCGTTACATTCTTCTCTTCACTGAGCAGCAGAGGGAAGCATTTGGTTTTTAAAATAGGATTTTATTTTCTGATTTCAATTTTTCATGTGTCGTTTGGATCTGGCACAATATCATTCTCCAGTGCAGAAGAGACATTGTGTTAAGCTTAATTATCAAAGGCTGAAACCCAGCAAGCAATCAATCATTTAGTGACATGTTCATGTTTTCACTGATTTGAAAAAATATTTTTTTGTGGCCACTAGAAAAAGAAAAACTGTCAGAAACAAAAACGGAGTCACTTTCCTAGACTATGGGGAGATGAGTGAAGAATGTTCATTTGTTTTTTCTGAAACTAAATCCAACTCCTTTTGGCATGTGAGACTGGAAGTCATGTACGATGTCTTTCATTGTAAACAATCTTTCTGCCGAGGTACGCGTTATAATTAAGGCTGATTTAAACAATTACAAAACTGTCATTTCTAAACTGCTTTCTTTAAGAGTCAAGGGTTTTTCTTTTTCTTTTTTTCTTACTGCCAGATAAATGTTCTGTCAGCTGCATTCCTGTGGAACATTGCCATCCAGTGGTGAGTTGGGGTCAATAATGGGGTGAATTCCCCTTACAGAGTCAAGTAAATTGATCCCATATAAGCTTTTCTACTGAAAAAGAAGAGCTCCAGTAGTCAGATAGATAATGACATGAACGCACCTTGAATCATAAATACACACTATTATTTTTTATCATTCAGAGAATAGCAAACTTCAAAAAAAAGTAGCCCATGAAGTTGTTACCATGTGACCTGGGTTTATAGAATAGTTATTTTGCCTGTTAAATTCTCATTATAGTGATCACTTGTTATTTCGGTTGGTTTACTAGTGAAGCCTAGATGTGTTTTTTAGTTCAGGACATGCTGAAACATAACTCACTTGTATCCACTGATTAGCAAATATACCATACTTGGCTTCTCTTTCTTCAGTGATACAAGATGATACATCCCATGTGTTTGGATAGTATAGTATTTCAACTGATCATCTACAGTAAACCACAACAGTTAACAATTAACTTTGCTTTCATTGGAAAATAAGGCTCTTTCTAAGGTCATAGTGTGTCATCACCAAGCATAAAGGAAACGGATATCACCATATTATGTCTCCATGCACTCTGTAGACGTACATGTGAATTTCCTTAATGATATCTCCATTAATCTACACAACAGAATACGGAGCCTATTTTCAAGAAAATGTTCATGTAACTTGCTTGAAAATGTACTTGACTTTCACACACAGATTCTTGCTCATGTTTATAAAATAGTGTGAGGGGGTTAATAATTGCTTTAATTTTAGCTACACCACATTGTTTATGAGTACACTAAATACTGCAATAGAATTACAAGGATGATAGGATTACTTCAGAACACAGAGTCAGTTGTAAGGCTGGCCAGAAAACAAGAATTCTGTTTCACAAAATATTTCAAGGTTTCAAAGTTTGCTTTCATTCCACAGTGGAACAAAACCAAGTCATGATTCAGATCATGGACTTGAACGTGGCTTTCCCATATCCCAGGTAAGTGTCCTGCCCACTCTGTTACTACAGAGTGGGTGGGCCTCTCTCTCTCTCTCCTTCCCTTTCTCCAGAAATTCCATCCTGGACCTGGCACATCTTCCTGTGAAACAGACACATCTGCTTTCAACAAATCTGTATTTTCCAATGAAAAACAAAATTAGTCAAAAAATTCCCAACTGCCTCTAGTCCATTATATTTGCATTCAGTCTTGGAAAGCATGGGCCAAATTCTGATTTGAGTTTCCATTTGATTTTCATAGGGTTTCACCAGATTTACATCCATGTACCTGAGATTGGATTCTTGTTCATCATTTCTTATGCTATCATTATACTGAATTATCCAATGGATGGTTAGCATGGCTGGCGCTTTAGGCCCTTATTCAGGCACATGCTTAAATCCATCCCAATTCAGGACAGCCCTTAAGCATGTCTGGACTGATGTCATATTGACTGCAACAGGACTTAAGTATGTGCTTAAATTCTGCCCCAAATAGAGATGTTTTCCTGATTTAGGACTATCGTGCAGCAAAACACAAACTATCCATTTTTAGTTCCGAGAGGCCTCTATTCTACTTGCATTGAACTCAACAGAAAATTATCTACTTTATTGATTCAAGATTGGGCCCTAATTTGATTTTTAGTATTATTTTTGGCTTTTCCTCCTCCCCACACTCAAAAGGATAGCGATGTCTGAATGTAGGTTGTTTGCAGGTTTGTAGCCAATCAGTAGTGTGTTGTCCCTTTACACCATAATATCCTATTACAGTTCATCCAATGATGAAGAAATCACTATGATACTTACACACACACACACACACACACACCCCAACCACCATCCCTGGTGTATCCTTCCAAAGTGAATAGGAGGAGGGGGCTGCAGTTCCTACTGCTAGCAAACTCTGTGGTTTCTTTTATGAGCTTAATGAAAGGAACCTACAAAATGATCATTACGGGTTTGTATGAAATGACTAGGTATGGAATGCAGTAAATCCCCAAACAAGCTTTAACTATAGCTTGTAAGACATAATAATCAGGTAAAACTGCAGACTCTCCTTTTATAAGATGCAGTGAAACCTAATATTTTATCGGAAACCTTGATTTATGTTTAATAGCTCTGCTACCTACTAAAAAAGATCTTGTATTAGCAAATGGGTACAGATCCAGACCATTAGCTTAGGACAACTGAAAAACTCAAGGGTTTTGTGAACTAATGCAATAAAATATCATTAAACACTGTAGCATGACAAGACAGACAGAAGGTTTGAGTTGAAAGTCAGGAGAAGTGTTTGAAATGAAGTAAAATGTACAATAGATATGTTTAGGTACATCTGGCTTACATTTGCACTAGGTCGTCAGAGGACCTTAGTGTCTGTGATGTAAATGAATAACAGAGCCCTCAACAATTTAACTGTCATCAGTATAAATGCTTTAACTGGCACAGTAAAGCAAAGTTCTGGGCCTCTTTCTAAATCTCCATAAGCTTCTGGTCTGAATTATAAACAGGGGCTGTATTACCTGAAGATGAAAGCAGCCAGGTCAATTCACTTAAAACCAAGGAATTACCACTGCTAAGCAATGATGATCAGCAATTGTGTTGGGGCTTTTTGATATATCTATTAAACAGACAGATCCATATTCTAGAAGACAAGAAGAGATCAACATCTGAATGGTTGGTCACTTGAAATCTAGTGTTTATACAAAGGGGAATGTGCAAGGCACTTCACCATCTTTGGTTAGTTTAGTCAAACATTCTTTGTTCCTTTCAGACAAGATGGTTTCACATTTATCCTTCGGAACTAGATCAACTGCAGGTCACATTGCCCATTATGGTCTCATCTGCCATGCCAGGATGGTAGGGTGGAAACACTCTGGCGAGAGGAATGGATCTGTTATTATCCCCAACCAGTCCCTCGTCACCAGCCCCACAATTTGCCTTGTTTTGACCAGCTCCGTCGTCAGTGGTCCCTGTTGAACAGGTCTGGACTGGGCAAGGTCTCTGTGCAGCCAACCAGTATCACTGGGGCCTTAGTGGCAGCCCTTTGTGCAGCTGCAGCGTGACACAGATGATGACGCACATTGTCGAGGAATGCCTGCTGACTAGGTTCAGCGGAGGCCTAGAAGAACTGCATCACGCCACTGAAAATGCCATCGCTTGGCTAGACGACTATGCAAACTCAAAAAAAAAAAATGGCAGGGGATGGTGCCCAAAGCAGAGATATCATTCTGCATAAAATAGGGTGGGAAGCAAGGGTACTGTATAAGCTGTACTAAATCCACTATTTGCAAATAGTTTACCTTTGAGGCAGCATGATCTAGATAGGGCACTTGGTTGGCCTCTGCCACTGACCTGCTGTATGACCTGAGGCAAATCACTTCACCTCTCTGTACTTCCATTTTTTCCTCCCACCTCTTGTCTGTCTTGTCCATTGAGATTGTATGTTATTTGAGGTAGGGACTATTTCTATCTATGTATTTATACAGGGCCAAGCACAGTGGGGCCCTGATGTCAGTTGGGGCTTCTACAAATCACTGGAAACGTTTTTATTTATTACATGTATTAATCATAGTCCAGTCACCTGTTTCTTATCTTTGTCATTAATGTTAAGGTCAATATTTGCATACAGTAATCTTACATTCAGGGGTGTTGGATCAATTTGTATAATGGGAGTGCTGAGAGTCTTTGAACCAAACTGTAAACCCTGGATATGATGGAAATCACTTCAAGCCAAGGGGTGCGGCAGCACCCTGAGCACCCCTAGTTCCAGCACCTATGCTTACATTTCCTACAGAATGAAAGAGACTGATTCTAGTACTCCTAATGCAGACAGAAAACAAATGGCTGTTTGAAAATGTATGGGTTTTGAAGTAACTGAACCTAGTTCGGTTGAATAAGTAAAGGCATTTAAACTTTAGGAAGATGCAAAAGCAGACTGATCACAGTTAGCAGTGCTATCTTTTTTCCTCTGACGTGACCAAGTTAGCGTATCAACACCAAAACCTAAGGACCTTCTGGGCTCAGGATGAAATTGTTTTTCCTCAACAATTGCATAGGGTGTTCTCTTTTATAATAAATTCCAAACAAATTAATGGATTCCAACATGCATCATCAAATTTATATTTCCTCCTCCACAGAGTCCTACCCCTGCAAGTAATACTTAAAATTCGTCATGAAGCTTTCAAAACAATTTATGCAAACAAACATCAAGCGAAGCTATTTGTATTGGCAGCACATTTCACTTAACAACCTACAACAAGGAACAGATGGTCTGAGCTCTGGAATCAGCTACAAAGAAAACAGTAGGAGCAAGTCCATCAGAAGCACTTTTTTCCCCCAATTTTGTGAAGATTACAGACTCGTTCTTGTTTATTTCTTTGATTAGGCTGTTATTTTATGTACTCATGAATCCTTCTCTTGCATATCATGGAACAATTCCACCAGAAGCACATTCCCCAACTGTGTACAGTTTACAGAAGTGTTGCTTTATGAACTGAACTATCTTTCACTGATCCAGCATTCTGTAAAGTGGCAGGGAAGGAAGCAAAACAACATGCAGATGTTGTACAAGGAATTGACACATTTTTTTGAGGCACACACTTAACAATCCATAGCTGCCTTTATCCGCCTGCCCGTCCCTTGGTTTTGCATGTTTAAATATTCATACAGTTGCCGCCATTATGCATACTTACAGCAATTAATGGCATCACAGGATATAAAGTTGCCTTTTTACAGATTTAACTAATTATGGGACAGATTTTGACACCCTTCCACAGAATAGGCCTTTATTCTGTACTAAGGATTTACTCAGCATGAGTAAAGGAGGAACAGTGAACAACTCAAGGGCCATATTCCATCTCCCTTCTTCACAATTAATAGTACCTTAATCTGTAGGTAGCTCCACTGATTTCACTGGGATAACTCAAGGAGTAAAGTATTAGCAAACCTGAGTAAGTGTGGCAGAATCAGAACTCTGAGTTTTGTCCCAATTCCTTTTACTAAGACAGATTTACCATCTGTTAAACCCCTTAGCCCCTGTCAACCCCCTTAAAAACCTTACAGTAGGATCATCTTCCCTCAAAATATAGGGGGATCATCTGCCCCAAATATAGTTGATGCATCATGAGGAGGAATATACTGCCCACATAACAAATTTTAGAAAAACATCATGAGGTGATTATGTTGAAAACGGAGAGGGAAAGAATCATAGAAATGTCATGGAAATGAGACAGAAATCATCGGAATTTTTTGGTAAATTAAATAACCAGTATTTTTCCATTTTGCTACCAAATAAAAAGGATGGGTGCATGTGCTGTGACACCGGGGAACAGTTCTCAGCTGAACTGATCTTCTTAAAACCCATCCCAGACCTCCAGTGTTTAGACAAGCCTTTTTACTAACACTTTCTTTAATTTAAATTAAACATTCATGAGGAATCCACTATTGGGTATGCTTTCACCACCAGTATTGTCACCAAATTCTTCTTCTCAGAGACTGCCATCCAGGAGCTAACTTGCAGCTGTCGATGACGTTTATGCAACTCTCTGTATCCATCAAGCCAACCATCCATTCCACAACTCCCCCACTGTCAGAAGTCAGAGGCAAATCAATCCCTGGTTTTGACACCTCTGGAATTACACTGGGGATGAATATGGACTATGATGTTTAAAACTCAACAAACATGAAAATCAGTGAATTTGGAACTTTTGACAAGACTCCAGCCACAAGCATGACATCTTGAAATAATAGGTCCTATCAGAAGGCATTAGCCTAGCTGGAGGAAGAGACCAGTATGGAAGGGTTTGGCATTACAAGAACTAAAACCATCTTTAGTTTTGACAGACCAACTTCAAGGATAAAGCAGGCAAAGTTGACACTTTAAAAGCACCTTTTAACGTCTCAATTGAATGAACTCTATTCCATACAGCACTATGTAATTCCTGTCTCTCTATGGGTTAGCTAATGAGAATGTGAAAACAGATCTGTACTGGGGATAACAGCCAACAAAGCTGTTTTCTTTGGCTGGATCAATGAGCCATGCCTGCTAACCCTCATCTACTGTACATTTATTCGAACACTAAGTTGTATAACTTAGTATTGCAGAAAGTGTAAAATACCACCCAGAAAAAAAACAACACACATATTAAAACAACATTTCTCCCATCCATAAAA
The DNA here is from genome assembly GCF_003597395.2 of Chelonoidis abingdonii. NCBI lineage: Eukaryota > Metazoa > Chordata > Testudines > Testudinidae > Chelonoidis > Chelonoidis abingdonii. The sequence goes on along the minus strand of NC_133787.1, from coordinate 11,554,490 downwards.
TTAATATGGTTTAAACTGTTATTTTGCCCAGAGTGAAATATGACAAGATGCAGTGGCAAAGGCCCATGGGTTCAACTACACCATCTACTTTTAAACTTAGCTTTACCCATTACTCATCTGTCTACAGGAAGAGAAAAGGAAAATTCAAGCAAATTGATAAAGCTAAACTAACAGTATGGCTGCAGAGCAGAAGATGTCTCAGGGAAAGCAGCAGGAGCACAGAAATGTGAATAAGCTTTGTCCAATTATGTTCTTATGTTATGTTCTCTCTTCTTTCATTTTCTTCTAGGTTTAATAAGTTTGTTTAGAAAAAACACCAAAAACTCAAAAGTTGATTTTTCAAAATCTGTACCATCACAATGTAGTTTAAACTAATTAGAAGGTAGGTACAATTCCCTTCGAGTTCATGATGTGACCCCTGTAATGTAATATCCAAACTGAACAGCCAGTTTCAAGTTCACTTCAGATTTCTTCATATTGGGGATTAAGATGAAGCCTTTCCTGAGATTTCATACTTTAAACAGCTAATGTTATGTGACATCCAAATGCCTTTATATTTTACATTCTAAAGTTGCAAACTATTGGCCCCACCATCAAGCAAACACATACCAGCCCTCAGAGCTCGACAGTCAGGGCCTGATCTAATGCCTATTGAAATCAATGGAAAGATTCTTATTGACTTCAGTGGGTGTGGAGTCAGAGCCTTATTCTGCATACTCTGAACAGTGAAAGAGAAAAGTAGAGCTCGGCAAGAAACAGTTTTCCCATCCTGAGATAATTTTCCAGATTTTGAAATATTTTTGGAACAAAATATAAAAATCTCAAAAATTTTCATGGACTAAAAATCCACTCTGCCCCTCCCCCTCCCGCCCAATTCCATTTGGGTCCATGGGAGAAGTAGATAGAATCTCATTATACCAAAATATAGTGCAACATACCACCTTACTGCAGGAAACTGTAGTCTTTAGGGTTATATGTGAAAAGATGTCATTGTACTAGGTCCTGTATAAACACAGGTCCCTGACTAAGAGTTTGTACTAGAATATCACACAAGCAGGATATGTTTTGGGTCCCTGTCCGTTTTCTCTTCTCTTTTTGCCCTTTGTTAACATGCCCATATTTTGCCACCCACTAATTCTGAATATTGATTTCTTGTTCATGTTGCCCCAGATTAATTGAACTCATTCCCTGCAAATATCTGTGCAATTGACTCCTTTGTGTTATTTGCATTTAAACCAACAAGACGGTAATTTCTCACTTCATTTGCTGTTAATTTGTGTCATTTGTCTATTTGCGGCTGCTGCTTTTGTTGGTTCTTTATCATTCAGGGCTCTGATATTTGTGGGCACTGTGTAGAATTATTGATACATCCAGATGCTAAGTTTGGTGAACAGGCCCTTTTCTAATTTCAATAGCTAATTATGATTTAGTAATGATGAGTGAACAAGAACCTAACTGGGTCAGCCTGTGACAGTTTGGCAAACAGTGGGGTGCTGCTGTCTTGTAGAGAAGAATCTAAAATTTTAGATTCTCTCAAAAACATTTCCAGTCCTCGAGGTTACAGAAATAATCTTACAAATGTGAACTAAGTGTAAACCAGTGCAGTGACATCTGCCTGAGTCTGCAGGCAGCCTGAAACAACAGTTCTGAAAGGTTAGAGCTTTCCTTCTCCATGTGAACGTGGTGGATAACTTTGGGAGCCTAATGCTCATACAGTTTGTTTATCAATTTATTAATCCTGTCACTGCTGCTCAAAGCACACAAGAAAGAAGAAGGACATTGCAATGGCCTGATTCTCCACTGCATTATTTCAGTTAGTGGTATTACACTCCTGTTAAAATGATGCGAAGTAGTGGAGAGTATGGCCCAGCATGCAAATCTGCACAATTTACTAGGAGTGGTGTGTATTGTTTTTGTGTCTCGAGTTGGTAAGGTTTTGTTTGTGGGCAGCATTTGGCAGAGTGTTGATTTTTCATGTTTTTAATTTGATCCCTGCGGGTTAACCTCCAGACGTTCATTTTTTAATAAACATCCAGAAGTTTGGCAGCTTATTAATTATGATGACGATGATGATGAATATTTATTTATTTGTATTACCATAGCAAATAGGAGCCCTAGTCCTGGATCGGGACCTCACTGTTCTGGGCATTGTACAAACAACAAAAAAGATGGGCTTATCTAAATCATATAGAAAATGCTCAGATCTCTGTGGTTTGGAAATCTGGAAGTACAGAGATACACAAAGAGAAAATTAACCAAACTTTCCTGAAACGAGGTAACGCTTTCATATGGGTTTGATTTCAGTTTTTGACTAACGTTTGTGGGTTTGCTATTTCTGTGCTATTTCATTTATTGCTGCTCTTATATATGACCTGCATCAAGGAACTTCACAATACTTAAAAACTGACAAATTATGGTACAGGATAGTAACCAACTTTACTGCTCTCTTTCAGGGTTGAATGAAAGTAAACCTGGCTTCTGGTTTTAAATCTGTCTAAACACCAGAGAGCTAAAACCATTCTCAAGAGCAGTTCAAATGCAGATTACCTCTTATTAGGACTCAGATTTCCTACTGTTGAAAAAATGCTGTTTCAGCTGAATTGTGTGGAACAGCAGTAGCACGCAACTACTGATTAGGTTAACCACAAGGATGCGTTTCCTACGGAGATCGCAGGGGGTATCATCTAAATCCACATTACTTAAATGCTATCCAGATTTGAACTGTTCAACTTTAAGCTGAACCTGGAAACAAGAATGATACAAACTTTAAAATAGCCTTGGTGTTTGTGAACTGTCAAGGGTTGTACATATGCACAATTATTTCAATATTTTTGAACTAGCTGGAATAGGGTGACCAGATGTCCCGATTTTATAGGGACAGTCCCGATTTTTGGTTCTTTTTCTTAGATAGGCTCTTATTGCCTCCACCCAGTCCCGATTTTCCACATTTGCTGTCTCATCACCCAAGTCTGGAATAGCCTACACAACAGGAAAATAGAATATAGTTAATAGGAGAGACTGGGTTGTAAAGAGATTTGGAACTTACACTTTTCAGAGTGGTGGAGGATCTGCAGTGTGCTATGGAGCTTATTATCCAAGCAAAAGTAAAGCCTGAACTACCCACTCAAAGGTGCCCTTTGTCAACTTGCTTACCAAATGCATCTGGGGTTGATTTCAAAGGAAAATATGTCTTCCCATGACAAGGGATCTAAAGTACTACTGAACCATCTAAATGATAGAGGTGACTCCTGATTATATTTTTCCTCTCCTTGTCTCAGTGCTCTTCCTAGACCAACCCATTCTCTACTTACGATTCCAGGTGAAATGTACTGGTTAATACAGTATGCACTAGTGATAGAATATGTCCATCAGTAACTTAGAAAAGGAACTTGAAGTGGATTCCAGAACTCACATCAAATGAGTTCAAGACATGCCCCCTTCTCTTTCTATTTTCAGAAGCAAGATCAATATCCATGGTCTTTGCTGGCCATAGACTGAAATCAGTGGAAGACGGTCTCTTTAGTGAAGTGTAGATCAGCCCTGTCCTTCAGTAATTCCACGCACAAACCCCATGGACTGTGTAGAAGGACTGCAGGCCCAAGTCCATCTCAGCTAGCTGGCTGGTCTACTGTTGGGAACCACAGGATACAAGGCCAGGTTTTCAACTCTAAGTAACTACTACTGTTCTCTTGATGACTATTTGTATTCATTCATAAGGAAACTGTAACCTAGTGTTAAAAGTCATTATATAAATAAATTCAATACACTCCAAGAAACTATTTGATTTTTAAAATGAGATGATTTCTACAGGCCATAAACATAGGCGGAGATTATTCTCTCTTTACTCCAGCCTTACGCTCGTGCAACTTCACTGCAGTCACCAGCTAAGACTAGAGAATGCAGTCATGAATCAAGCCCAGGTATCTGAAAACAGGCATAGGCCTTCCAGAAAACCCTCAGGTGCACATTGAAGAGCATATACTTCCCTTACCAAACAAAACCAGATCTGCTGTCCAGGACAAAAGGGGTGAGTGATGGCCATCTGGAGAGCCTTAGCGGTGTTAACCTCTCTTAAATCCTTAGATCAAGCGTACAAGGTGGATAACCATGTCCAGCACCATTGTAGGTGCTCAATGGCAGGGGAGAGTTCCTTATGGGTAATCCTTTCCCACTTGTGCACTTACAACCTGGCTCTAATTATGTGCAGGACAACAAAACATAAATCCTGATTGACATGAACTCAGTTCAGTAGATGACAGTAATTTTCACCTTCTCTCTAACTCTTCAAAAATGTCCCTGTAAAGCATTTGAACACTCTCCGGTACACTCCCAACCTACTTATATTCTTAATATGTTAATTTTTGTTTTATTTCAGAACAAAACCAACCTTTTAAAGAAAATTTTAACAGATTTCAAACCAGAAATCCTGCACTCCCCTGAGGCATTAAAAAATGCAAACTGAAGACTTCCCCTGTGTCGAGGTTATTACTTATTTCCTTCCAAAAACAGAAGAAGTGTTGCAACAGTTGTAATGCTCCAGCTCACTGGGCCAAGGAGGTGTTTTCTTTCTGCACACTCATTAACCATGGTGTGGAACTCAATAACTGTTCTAATTTCCTACTTTAAATGTTTTTCTTTCCTCCACTTTTCATTTTATGCCTTACCTTTACATAAGAGTATATTCCACCACTTACCTTGAGAGGCTAGTTGCTGTCAAACACAATAAAAGGAAAAGGAAAAGTGTTTGGAATCACAGTACCCTTAGTGTTGAAAACTGCAATTTTATTTCTAGAAATGAATTTAATCACTTAAAGCTTCCTTTGTCAGACCTGGATCAGGAATTGATAAGCTTTGAAGGCTGGCAAATATTTTCATTTGAACCTCTCAAATAAATATTTATGTTAGATATAATAAGGCAGTTACTCTATACTTCAAATTAAATACCAGCTGGTTATTAAACCTACTCTGAGAGTTAGTAGCTGTCTCAGATAGCCATAGTACCTACAATAAATGCTGATTATCTCATGGGTTCAGAGGTTCAAGCCTGGATAAGCATCTAAACTTTGGAATGTTTATCTGAACCTAACCCCCCCAAATTGGTGAGCTCCTTCAGTCATTTGTTATAGCTTCAGGAGTCCTTGGTACTTTATCTGGCTCACAAATTGCTGTGTGAGTGGAGGCACATCACTTCATTTTTCCACTCCTCAGTTGCCTGTTCTGCAAAATTCTTCTCTAGTGCACAAGGGACTTACGTAATCAGGATCAAATTTACAAAACTTGAAGTCAGATGTCTGCAGGCAAAAAATGTGTATGACAATTGTGGGTTCAATTAGCACAATGCTTAAGCTAAGCACCTCACAGTCTGTGTGCATGTATGTAGTCCCCTTACCCAATTTACACACATAATCACAAATAATCATGCATGCAATCATGGGTCTCAAAAGACTGGGACTCGGAAAATCTAAGCTTTCTTTCCATCTTTTCCACAGATTCCGTATGTGACACTGGGTCAATCAATCTCTCTATGCCTCAACTTTCTATCTGTAAAATAGAAATAACAATACTACCTGACCTCACAAGAGTGTTGATTGGTCTATGTGAGGTGGTCAGATACCATGGTAAAGAGCACCCTGGGAAAGCCAATAAATAAGTAACCCTGCCTGGGAACAGCATTGGTTCACATGAGCGAATCTCACTAAAAAATAGATTCCCCATTCTCTGTAAGCTCTGGAATTGCATGGCCAAGCATGGTGTCATCCTTCAGTGCCAATGACATTCATTCTAGTCTCCAAGCACAGCAAGCCTACCCCATGATCCCCATAGTCAAAGATAGTCATGAACCTGCCACATTTCTCATCCACCCCACCTACCCCTGCAGCCCCGTTGCCACACACTCAGACTTCTTGAGACCCCATCATTGTGGTTGCTGCTCACCTAGAATAAAATTGTGCCCAATGCAAGGAAACTATATAAGGCCCTAAGCACCCTTTAGGGTTGCATTGGTGCAAAGGATCCTCTGCACTGGACTCAATTTCATCCCTGGTCAATACATATATAGATAAATAAATTAATAATTATGACTCCAATGCACTTTTTGTGTCTGTTTTTAAAATCCACCCTGAGGTTATATGTCAGTAGTCTTTGCAAATCCTGTTTGGTTTTTTAAATAATGTATCATATTTGGGTAATTTCATGATCACAGTGGACACTTCAGAGCACATCTAACAGTGGGACGGTGACACTTCGTAGGTGAAAAGATCTTAGTGTGTTCTTTTCCTCTAATAACCATTGACGATGGACCATTATCCCACCATGTTGCATGCCTTGTTGTGTCTTAATGCGTATACTTAACAAGATTAGTTATAAAAGCACAGCACAGTGGCTCCCTAATGAGGCGAGATCATTAATTTTGAAAGTCCCACTTTATCGTTTATTACTGCAATATCATCACATGCTGCCTTGGCAGAGCATGCAGAATGTAAACTAACGGTCAGGAAGATGAGACAAATTTGGTCCTTTGTGAGGTGCTTTAGTGATTTTAGAGTATTTATAACATTATTGATATGACATGTTAAAAGCTATTTTGTATTTTGTATATAGTGGTCACATAACAGCCCAAAATGTCTAAGAGGAAATGGAAAGAAGTAGATTTGTTTGTAATACAGTGCAGGGGGTGGGAGGTATGGTCTACAGCCTTTACTCAGTCAAAATTCCCACTAAGTTCCCCCAAGATCTGGCTGATTAATATAACAAGTACATTTTCAAACCAGACAATTTAAGATTCAGCCAATAACGGTCCCTCATAACCAGGCAGAACCTCACTGAAGTCAAGGGCAGTCAAGCCAGAGCCACCTGCACACACGTACACATGAATAACTTTAAGCAGAGTAGTGCCACTGCACTCAATGGGACTATTCCTATGTGTGAGGTCAGGATGGAGGCTTCAGAAAGAGAAACGTACATTTATGTGAATGAATCCATATGTCCCTCCTTTAAACAGGAAAGAAAATCCCTTCTTCCTGCTGTTCCTGGAAGAGCAAACAGCAGTGTAGGAGCAGAAAGACACGTTCCCAAACTCTGAGTCAGCACATGGACTCAAGAAGTCAAAGAACAAGGAAACAGATCGGAACTTCCCACAAGCAAGTGACATTGCAAAAATGTAACTAGTGACCCAGAAAAGTTACTTAAATTTAAGAGATGCTCACACAACTTCTTTTCATTCGTGAAGTGTCACCAAATGTGGAGAATTTTTACAGTGAGAAGACTATTCTGAAAGAGTAAATTAAATTATAGAAGCATCAAAGGAAGTTATAACAGAAGCCATGTCCTTAGCATTGACAGATGAATGTAATATTTTCCTCTGTTCACCAAGATAATAAAACTGGAAGGGTACAGAGGCCACTAGGCACAAAATTAAGCTAGAATTGTAATAAAAAGGCGGCGAAGGGGAGTAGCATTTTACTTCACTAAACAACTACTGTTAAAGTGTACCAGCACATATCCTCTAAAGAAACAATGCACCTATAATTATGTTAAATACAGTAAGTATTAATTATATCATTATTAGCAATCAAAAAATTAATTTTCTTCTGTCACTTCTTGATATCTTAACTAAAGGCATATTTGCAATACTATTATAACAAGTTACAGTTATAGCAAGGGAACCACACTGCAATAATTCAGAAACATGTACACTTTCATATGAATATATCATGCCTAACTAATGAGATTGCTCATTTCATAACTTCAGTTCCATTTTTATTATTTCATAAAACTGGAAGTCCTTATCCATTTTATGAAAAACACCAAACCTTTGTGAAATTCATTAAATAAGCATAAAAAATTCATTAAACAAGTGAATTGCATTCATGGCTGCTTTGATGCAAATGCCCTTTAAGCAATGTAAAACTCCATATTGATTTAACCTTTCATGTTCTGATATTTCCATGCGGATATATATATAAAAAAATCTTTATTCAAGGAATGAAATTAAGTGCCGATCCCTTGATCTCGAGCCAGTGTGAGGTAGATTGGTCAATTTAAATAGTCACTGCTGATCAGCAAACAGCTGAGTTTGTATTAAAGCAGAGCAGCAATAAGTTTTATGTAGCATTGCTGACAGCTTAAAAAATATATATATCTCCGGCCAAACAATATGATCCCTGGAATCTATTCTGTGGTCAACCATACATGGTTCATTTCCACTGAGCTAAATTATAGCGAGGCCATGCTCAGGGGCCGAAGTGTAACGGAGCAAAGAAACCTTCCCATCTAGGTGCCCCAGTAGGATTTAGTGATCTTGCATTTCCTGAATTCCCATGCACTGCTCCAAGTGAGTGCTGACAGTGGAGTTAGCCTACTCAGGAAGTAGGATGGGAGTGAAGGCAAAGCCTTACCCATATTCCTTTCTGCACCAGCCAGCACAGCTGACCGACCTAACCCACCCTGGCACTGCAGGAACCTCTGCTGGGATGAAGCACCTCAACACTTCCGCTGCCATGGGCCTGCGGCTTTGCCACTGCTATCTAGCCTTCTGCATTTAAAACTCCATTGCAAAACCACTATCATCCTCCATACTTACTACTTAACCAGAATATGATGAGATCAGTCACCATAGCAATTAGGCATGAGAAGTCACGTTCTATATGCACTTCAAACACCTTACCCAGAAAGATAGTTAACATGAAAAAGAAAATTACCTATAACAAATAAATGTGCCTCATACCTGAGCTTTGTATCTGATTCAATACTGGGATTCTCACTGGCTAATACTGATGTTCCAGGCACTCTTACGTAAGAGAACAACTTATACATCAAGATTTTCATAACATTCTTCTTGTTTGAATGGAGCAGACGGCAAGTAAAGGTGAGAGGGCTCCCACTGGACATGAGAAGCACCATGATCATGAGGTTCGTTTTAAGCCTCATGCCATGAGAAACCAAGTCTCTGATGACCCATAACCCCATGGGTGCCATTCACATAGATGCCAACTAGCCAGCTGCCAAAGCGCAGTTTTAATCTAAGCTTAAGAGTAGTCCCAGCAAAGTGGCATGACACCAATGGGACGCTAAGCATGCTGCAAAGTTAGGTACCTTGCTGACCTGGGGCCTAAGTCAGGAAGATGTGAGAGATGAACATTGCCCTCACATAGACCCCTTTAAAAAAACTAATTTTTTGGGTGGTTCACTATTTGCATCAACGTGCTCCAGTGTAGTGGAATTCATTCTTTTTCATATGATCAGTGTTTTGTTATGATTGTATTTTCCATCTGGTGGCTGTATCCGAGAAACCGTAGTCTAGCGATAAAATTGTACATACACTGCAGAAGCAGAAAGTCAAGTGCCAGTCCCATGCCATCAATTTGTTCCTCCTTCTATGATCTGGAGTGCCTTGCACCGCTGGTCACCACTACTTTATGCAGTAACAGTTTCCTGCCTGTGCCACCCACTCCCAAGACCAGGAAACATGCATCAATACCTGCTAGCCTTCCATGTGCCTCCCGGTCTGAGTCCTTCTTGGACCTTCACCTCCTCCTCAGATACCTCCTTCCCAGACTCCTATCTCACCATATTTCTCTGTCTCTCCACCTACCCTGACTCATCAATTGGAGTCAGAAGGAGCTCAGTTTATATTTCTAAGCATTTAAACTATAAAATGATAATCTTTACATGTTAAAAATAACTCTTAACACTCATATTCCATCCCCAGAATATGCAAAACACACTTCTTGTCAGCAAGATCAGCAAAACAAAACAAATCTGGAGTTTCTAGGACAAGCAAGGAGTTCAAAAAAGCATTCAAGTAGATTTTAGAAAAGAGACGGCAACATTTTTTAAAAAATCATCACTTTAAAACACTCTTGTCTGATTTTTACCAAATGTCACAGAAAAAATACCTGAGAAGAGAGGCAGCAGGAAAAATTTCAGGAAGATGAGATTATTTCAGAGGTAGATAAAGGGAGCATTGAAAATTGATTTTACAAAGGACTTTCTTCATGGGGGGGGCATATTTTATCAGCAAGCTGGCGGCAGGGAAATTGCAAGAGTGAATGAATAGATGAAAAAAGTTTTTTGTTTATTTCCCTCCCTCCCAGCTTGCTGACAAAATATGCTTCCAATGAAGGACGTCTTTGATTGAACAAGCCCAAAACAGTACTTGAAGGCATTTAACTTAACCCATTATTAGATTTTAGTTTAGGTCTCCCTTGATACTGTGGGCCAACGATAAGGCCGTAAGGTACCTCAGAGGTACTTTAGTATAGACGGTCTTCAGAGACTACCTTTTCACCCAAGGCAAGATTTAAAAAGTAGCGTTGTGATAATTTAAAAAAAAAAATCCTTGGGAGCTTTTTTCATGATTACTAATTTAACAGACAGAAATTCAACATGTTTTATTGATAGTTCTAATCGTAAATTTGCCTTCCATACACACGGCTGCCAATGCCTAAAATAAGATGTGCGAGAACACATAATCTTGTGCCTAAGGCTTTTCAGGATAATACACAAAGAATCCTTGTGACAATTCAACCAAGATGTATTTAATGGAGAGCTGCTCCACAAAGGCATCTCCTTGAGATTTTTGCTCTAAAGAGGAGTCTTTTTTTTTTTTTCTTGTGCATTGCTATCAGCTTCACCATTCAAGCAGTTATAAACTTGCAGCAGTTTTCATTTTTTCTGATTTGTTCACAAATTAAGCAATCATTTAAAAAAATCCTCCAATATAAAGAACAATGGATTTTTCAACTTTACTTTCTGCCTGGAATTGGAGGATAACATACAGCATACAGAGCATTCCTGTCTTACAAGAATGTCTGAGATTTCAAACAATGTGTTCATCCTGAATTGAGATGAAGTGTCAGAATATCAACTATTTTCACAGCCAGAAATAAAAAGTTGGATTGAGGCAATCAAAATATTTCATTTTGATCATTTCAAACTGTTATTTTGATGTCAACTTTTTTTTGTACATTTTTTACTATAAATTAACTTAAATTTCTAAACAAAAAGTCATTTCAAACTGAAAAAAATGGGATTTCATTTCAAAAATGTCAAAATGAAGGGTTACGGAATAACAGTTTGAAATGATCAAAATGAAACATTTTGATTGACTCAATCCAACTTTTTATTTCTGGCTGTGAAAATTGTTGATATTCTGACACTTCATCTCAATTCAGGATGAACACATTGTTTGAAATCTCAGACATTCTTGTAAGACAGGAATGCTCTGTATGCTGTATGTTATCCAAAAATTGTTCAAAATGGGAAATCCATTGAAAACAAACTTTTTGGTTTTGATGAATTACCATTTTTTGACCAAAAAGAAATATTGTAGTCAGAAAATTCCTGACCAGTTCTAATATTGAGAGTTTGCAGCCACAAAAATAGTTCATACTGCACCACTCATTTTGAATGATATTTGTAGGAAAGAGTCACAGAAGTTATTTTTGTGTAAAGAAGGATTACTGTCAAATACTATGCCAGGGTAAATGAATCAAGCACACTGCATAGTAAAAAATCAGTGGGTTGAAGTGAATGGAATTACACGAATGTATACCAGCTGTGGACCTGACCTAGAATCATTAAAAGCTGCATCCAACAATCTCAATGTGAATATCATATTATAATTAAACATATGTATTTTCTCTGTCAAATAGTAAATATGTAATGGATGCCGACAAGCATTCTTCACTAATGCAGATAACTGCATCATCCTGTTTTTCTCTTTTGTACATGGTCCTTATCAGATCTCCTATCAGTGTAGAATCGATTGCAGCTGCAAAAAATTGATTTTATTTAGTATTTGTAAATGTAGTTTTATGCATTCTTCTGCTATGTTATAGACTAATAGATATGCTTCTATTTAAATAAATTTCACTTGTGAAGAAAATTAGTTTGGTTTAGCTAGAGCATCTAGTCAGTGTTACATTGGGCTAGAAACTTGTTATCTTTTGCTACTATATCATGTGCAATTTTCATGTTCAAAGGCTAGTTAAATTATTTACACTATACTTCATATATCATGTACAACACTTGCCTTGACAAGAAGAACAACAGCAACTATGAAGTCAGTCCCCTTCAAAATAATAATATTTAATGTCATTCTTTGCAAAGAATGGCTCGAAACTCCAGATCTAAGTCCCCAGGGATGTGGGAAAACTTGGACTTGAATTGAGTTCTGGGTCTGAACTTCTGAGTCTCAGTGCACGTATAATTCTTTGGAACATTACTCATAGGATAGTTTAATGCACTGAGTATCACAATGCAATACAGTGAGCAGGTTTCTACTACAAATGCACTGCAAATTGTAAGCATCTGTAAGACTGTAACATTGTATTATAATCTAAAGCCTGTATTACAGAATATTATACTCTTGGAAGCTTTGTACCACATTGTGCCATAACATTGTTCTGCAGAAGCCTCTTTTTCGGGTGTAGAAAGCAGCTCACCTATGCTTATAGGCCTGTCTTGTGAAACCACCAATTAGTAACAGTTATGGTGCTATGGACAATAAGAGAAGTTTTCACATCTGTCCACAAGGTATGTGATTGAGGTTACCAAGTCATTTCACACAAGCTACTGAACATCTTTCAGGTAATGGCGACTTTTGGTCAATAATAACTTGTCAAGGATTTGAAAGAGCAGCCTGGAGATTAAAGACTCTGTATCCTATAGACTATCCATTAAACCATCTAATCTGCACATTTACTCTTTCTCTATTTTGCAGTTTCAAGAAATGTTTCTTTATTGTTAAAAGTTCAGGATTGTTTAACAGAATAAAGGACTTTTCTCCTAAACCATGACTCAAATCTCAGTTTTGGAAGCATATAATTTATTCCTACTTAACAACAGGGATCACTGTTTGATGTTTTACCACAGTATTATGATATCTTTATATCATATAACATCTTTCGCCTAAATTCCAAAACGCTTTACAAACTGATTGACACACTGTACATATAAGAACCCCCTCACTCACTACTAAAATACATCTATCTCCAATTTCACAGCTATTTAATACTGCACAACAACACTATAAAAATAGAAAGTCAACAAACTGAAACTGCAAGGTGGGTGATTAGCTGGACAATTATCTGATTTAAAATATGGCTAATACACCAAGACTAACGCTGCTATCTTGTGAAAAGTACCGTGGGATGTTTCAATAGTGAGCATGTCCTTACCTTCACTTCTCATTGCAAACATGGGACCATCAGCAGTACAGGGCACTCTAGTGTAGTGCCAGGACATGTTTTCAGTACTGATTCAGAAAGAAGAGTGCCATTTACTATATCAATACTACCATTTCTTGGTGTATATTGATTTATCTTGAAGGTGTGCCACTAAAGTCTTGAGTGTGTCAGGCTGTCTGGAGTGGCTCATGACCATGACTGCCAACTTCAGGGAAAGCTGTTAAGACACAGGGCAAAAACCCAAACTGGTTGTAGGGTGGATAATTAGCTTTCAGCAACCAAGTATCAAGTGTGAATCCTCAAACATTACAACAGCCTTAACATGGAGTCACAGACAGTCCCCGTGGGTACTCCAGTCTATCTTGCCATCTAGGCAAGCCTGCCTTTGAAATAGATTGTCCCTTACACCAAAAATCACAACAGGTTAATCCCAGTCCCAAAGGACCAATCATTTACCCCAGGTCAATTTCACCTTAGGCCTCTCGCCAAAGACAATGCTTGTAACCAATCCTACAATAAACTAACTAAAGATTAGCTGAGAAAAAAGACGAGAGTTATTTACAAAATTATAGCTAGTAAATGTACATACACAAATGAGTTACAATCTTAAGTTTCAAAAGATAAGTGGGGCTGTTGTAACATGCAAACTCTCTATGTCCTTTAAGGCAGTGGTTTTCATAGCCGGTCTACTGCTTGTTCAGGGAAAGCCCAGGCCAGTGGGAGCTCCTGGAAGAGGCGGTCAGTACGTCCCTCGGCCGCACCTCTTCCAGCAGCTCCCATTGGCCCAGAGCAGCAAACTGTAGCCAGTGGAAGCCATGATCAGCTGAACCTGTGGATGCAGCAGGCAAACAAACTGGCCCGAGTCGCCAGGGGCTTTCCCTGCACAAGCAGCGGCCCGACTTTGAGAAGCACTGTTTTAAGGCTAACCTAAGCTAAGCAGCTTGGAGATCCCTTGCTTAAGATTGCCCCCTCCAAATTTCAGACAACCTCATGATACAGTTCCTTCTGGTCAGGCATTTTTATTCCCTTCCCTCAGTGTTCAAACTGGTGGAATAAGTATCAGTGCCTGTTTCTGCTTTATGGATGCAAGTGGAGGTGTGGGGGGCAATCCACAAAGTCTTCCTCCTGCGATATTTCACGATGGTTCATTTGGTTTCAATGGGCCTTCTGGTGTGTCAGACTAGCACTTTACATTAATTAATGCTTCTTGGGTGAGCTACACAGTTACAGTTACCATGCAAAGACTCAATATAACTTTTTACCGTGGGATACAGCTGTTATAACCGAGATCAATACAAGCAGCATCCTACAAGTGTTTCATGAAGTCTAAACACTGAGCACATTCTTATCAACTTAACATCTGTTTTAACAGTGCTAACACATAGGTGAGCTAGACTGGTTTCCGGCTATGCATATGTCAGTGTTCAGTGAGGCCTGGGGCCTTGGCATGACCTGGTACCTCATCTACTGGCATTACAGATCAGACAATCTCTGACAAGATTACAGATTCAAGTATATTAACAATATTGCCACAACAGTCACAAACACAGATGTTTGCACATTCTTTTAACTTTATTCAAAGTTATCATTATATATGATTTGTATTATGGAACTGTCTAGTGTCACCAATCAACTATCAGGGTCCCTTTGGGCTCAGCACTGTACAGTCACACAGTATAAAGACCATCACCACCCTTAGGAGTTCCCATTCTGGGTTATATCACATCCTTTGTCCTTTACTTCACTAAAAGCTATCATTGCTATTTATATATTCACTAGAGAAAAACATGTTCTAGAATGAGCTGCTTTGGGGTGAAACAAGAGCAAATTGGTCATATTTCACATCATTTGAGATAGGTGAACTCTGATGCTTGCAAATGCTTTATTAATATAGTCATGTTAGGTTATTGTGTTCAGTTCACCCTTTTAATGTCTGCAGCGCCAATTCAGAGTGGTGCTTAAGTACATGTCTAACATTACACAGGTGAGTAGTTCCTCCAATGCGATTACTCACATGTTGCCAATTAGACAGACGATTAAGCACTTTGCTGAATCGGGGCCTGTATGTTCTGGTACACATCTTCCATTTCAGCCCTTATTATTACACTGGTCTAGTGAATTGATTCATAGACTTTGAGAAATAATTTTAAAAATCACCAGTCGGATCAAATTTCATAGCCTCAGCACAGATTAGCAAGTTCTGAGACCTCATTACCACTTTGTTCCATATACCAATAGATGTAGGCAACTAAACTAATTTTCCACTATTGAGGAATATGATCAACGCAGTTCCTAGTGGTATTTTAGCTCAGGCCATGCCATATTTTTATTTGCGTGCCATTCTAATAGCATAAAAAAATTATATCAGATTTAGGACATATATGATGATCTAACTATTGGGTATAAAGTAAATTCATTCCAATTATATAAATTGGTAAATTAAGAAATGAGTTATTTAAAGTACAAAGAGGTTATAATGTAGCCACAAACACACAAACAACATCACAGAAATTCTTCAATTTCATTTCTTGCCTTGTGTGCTCATTGATGTGCCATATGTTGTTGCAAGTGCTATGAAAATATCATAAGAAGATCATAATTATAAGGTTTGTTGAATTATAGAGTAAAGAAAAAGCCACTTATTTATATTTAAATACGTACACTGGTAATTGAAATGTCACACGCTTCTCTGTTCTTGACTCCAGAAAAATATTTATCTACCAGCAGTTTGATGTGCTTTTCAACAATGGGCTGGATTCATGAAAGGGACTTGCTATTTACATGAATCTCGCTTTTATTTTTTTTCTTCTGATTTATGAATTGAAATGGTGTCTCATAAAGTGCTCAGGGCCCAGTAATAAATGTATAGTGATGACGAGCTTAAGATGATACAAATAGCATCACTACTAAATGGGTACTCAGCAGTTCTTGGACCACATCTATAGGAGAATGTTACAGCAGTTTAACTAAATCAATTTTAAATTGACTTAGTTAAACTGATGCAAACCCTTCTTGTAGATGCACTTAAACTGGTTTAACTCTTGCTTTAATACGTTACCAACATAAATCAAACTGATTTAAAAAAGGTTAAACCAGTTTAGGTACATCTACATATGGGTTTTGCATTGGCCTAAATTGTTTTAAACTAATGTCACTCTTGTCTTATAGACAAGGCCTTGCGGGTAATGTTCATCCACACATGCCTATAAGAAAGACACCCATCTAGCTCCTTATTTGAAACTATACATAGTCCCCAGTCCTGCAACAATACAGACAAAACCCTATATAGCATATAGCCCCACTGAAGTTAATGAAACTGTGAGAGAGTGAAAGGGTCCTCCCACATAAAGCTCATTGCAGGATTGAGGCCCAAAGTTTGACATCATTTTTTCCTTACATTGACCGGCACAAGAAGTCTCTGTGGGGCTTAGTTCAACCTAGCAAGCTTGTTTTTACTTTAAAATGATAGCATTTTAACTTATTGTTTTATCATCCTAAAGATACAGCCAAATATTATTTAAGTGGTGAAATGCAAGGTGAAAAAAAATCCTGTCAGGGCAAGTGGACTTCTATTTGCCAATAGTTGGAAGTCAATTGGGCCAGCTGCTTATAGGTCAGCCTCTTACAGCACTGGATGAGAGGTTGGACTGCATGGGAATCAGGACCAAATGATTTCCGTATGTGACTTAGTGTCTCTGTGGGGTACTACTTGGATTACATGCATCTGTGGAAGCACATGCCTTGTAATGAGTAGTGAATGCCAAGGCTCTGCTTAGGTTTGCTCCAGGGTTTTCTAGCCTTAAAACAATTTTTGTTGTGTTTTGATGGGGATATTTCTATCAGCAGAGATTAGTGCTATTGAAACTCCAAGGTGGTTAAATATTAGTGTAGAGACAATTCTGCTTGTAGTGATTTAAAGTTCTGTATTTTAAATATTTGCTAGTTAAGGGAACTACCAAACATTTGGAATAATTGACCTTTACTTATCTGTAGAAGGGATTTCTCTGGAGAAAAGCCCCATTGCTGTTGTAGCACAGTTGGGGCTAGGATTTCCCTAAGAGTGAGGTCTCTCTTATATTAGGGGCTGGAAGAATGATTCCACCTATAGGAAGGCCAAAGACCCACCCACCCCCGTCCCCAATGGCTGGAACTATAAAAAGGGTCAGGGCAAGACTTGCAAGAGCATAGGGTAGAATAAGGATACTCAAAGGAGAAGAGCTTAAGATAAGAGGGAAGATCTTCTCATGGATCAATAACTGGTTAAAAGACAGGAAACAAAAAGGTAGGAATATATGTTCAGTTTTCAGAATGGAGAGTGGTAAATAGTGATGATACCAGAAATCTGTTCTGGGACCAGTCCTATTCAACATATTCATACATGATCTGGAAAAGGGGGTAAACGGTGAGGTGATAAAGTTTGCAGGTGATACAAAATTACTCAAGATAGTGAAATCCAAAGCAGACTGTGAAGTTATAGAGTGATCTCACAAAACTGGGTGACGGGCAACAAAATAGTATATGACAATCAACGTTGATAAATGCAAAGTACCGTAATGCACATTGGAAAACATAATTCCAACTACGCATACAAAATGATTGAGTCTAAATTAGCTGTTACGCTCAAGAATGATTCCAATATCTCTTTCATAGGGAAAACTGTGATCATCTGGTCTAATCTCCTGCACATTGAAGGCCACAGAACTTCACCTACCCATTTCTGTAATAGACCCCTAACCTCTGGTTCAGTTACTGAAGTCCTCAAATCATGATTTAAAGACTTCAAGTTACCAAGAATCCACCATTTACACTAGCTTTCCTTGTTGATCTATCTCATATTCAGTTCCTTGTAGGATTTCTGCTTTCTCTTAATAACCTGTTTGAGATATTTGCTCATCCAGTTTGGTCTGCAACCCTTCCATACAATTTTTCCCCTTGCTTGGGATTCAGGGCTTCAAATACTTCAAGTCAAAGTTGCAGAAACTGATTCCAAGCCTCCTCCACATTCAGATCCTTGCGTTCTTCAGTCCAGTCCACTTCCCTAACTAATTCCCTAAATTTTTTAAAAAGTTTGCCCTTTTGGAATCAAGGACCTTAGTTGCAGACCTATTTTTGTTTATCCTTCCATTTAGTTTAAACTGAATTAGTTCATGATCACTCAAATCAAGGTTGTCCCCTACAACCAGTTCTTCTACAAGGCCCTCAGTGCTCATCAACACTAAATCTAAAATGCCATCATCTCTTGTTGGTTTGATAACTATTTGGTGAAGAAATCTGTCAGTTATCTCAACCAGGAAAAGCTGGGCCCTATCATTATTAGTAGCACTTGTCCTCCAATCTATATCTGGGAAATTAAAGTCTCCCATAATCACACAATTCCCAGAAGTATTTATTTCATTAAAATATTAAAGTCTCGATCCATATCCAGATTGGATCCTCGGGGTCTGTAGCACTATCCCAGGGCAACTTCCAATACCTTTCTTCCCCCAAGTGATTTTGCCTCAAATAAACTCTCTTTTATCCATTTCACCACTTCTAACTTCTTTATAGTTTACCTCATCATGAATATACCATGCTACTTTACCACTTTTACCTTTATTTCTCTCTTTCCCAATGTCATACCGTTCAAAACCTGTACTCCAGTGATGACAACTATTCCACCATGTTTCTGTTATCTCTGTAATATCTGTTTTCACTTCTGCACCAATAGTTCTAGTTCCTCAATTTTGTTACCCAGGCCCCTTGCATTCGTGTACAGACATCTTAGTTGTTTCTGATTGGCTTCTCCCAGATTCCTCACCCAATTAGGTACAATCATTCTACTGCCAAGTATCACCTACCTGACCATTAGTGTAATTGGTATTGTGGCTAGTTCTCTGAAAACACCCACTCAATGTGCAGCATCAGCCAAAAAGGCAAACAAAATATTAGGAACCATTAGGAAAAGACTAGATAATAAAAACAGAAAATATCATAACACCATTATATAAATCCATGGTACACACACACCTTGTATGCTGTGTGCAGTTCTGGTCACCTCATCTCAAAAAAAGTTATATTAGAAATGAAAAAGGTACAGTGAAGGGCAGCATAAAGATTAAGGATATGGAACAGTTTCCGTAGAAGGAGAGATTAAAAAGACACTATCCAGCTTGAAAGAGAGGACTAAGGGGGATATGATAGAGGTCTATAAAATCATGAATAGTGTGGGGAAAGCACATAAGGAAGTGCTATTTACCCCTTCACATGACACAAGAAGCAAGGGTTACTCAATGAAATGAATAGGCAGCAGGTTTAAAACAAACAAAAGGAAGTACTTCTTCACACAACACACAGTCTACCTGTGGAACAAGTTGCTAGGGGATGTTGTGAAGGTCAAAAGTATAACTGGGAATTAAAAAAGAATTAGATAGGTTCATGGAGGATAGGTCCATCGATGGCTGTTAGATAAGACGGTCAGTAATGCAACCCCCATGCACTGGAATTCCCTAGGCCTCTGACTGCCAGATGCTGGGACAACAGGGAATGAATCTTTTCATGATTGCCTTGTTCTGTTCATTCCTTTTGAAGCATCTAGCTTTGGCCACTTTTGGAAGACATCTAATGGGCTGGATGAACCATTGGTCTGACCCCGTATGGCCATTAGTATGTAGTAAAATTCTCATTGGTTTAAATGGAAGCAGCATTAGGCCGATGCCGAGCACTTTGGAAAAATCTTATCCTAGAAGTTTTCTTACAATTACTGCTGACCCCTGTGACATGGGCAGTTTTCTGCCGTCTGTGCATGGGAATCTCTCACTGAAGTCAATGGAAGGATTGTATAAACAACCTGAGGCTTGCTTGACTATTGATGGATCTGGTAAGCAAACTGGATATTATACTAAAACTATGCTGAAAGATTCCAAGTCAGAAAGACTTTCAGAAGCAAGCGTTTATCAAGAAAGGAAGAACTACCATGATAGTCATCTCCTACAAATATATGACGTATTCAGTAGTTACATTAAATAACTTGTACTAACACACTATTTAAAAAGATATTATGTGAAGGCCCCATGCCAGCTGTCAGATAGATGATGTTCTTCCATTCCATCAGTGTTTGATCATTTTCCTCTGAGTAATGCATCAGATACTTTTCTGGATACCAGATCACTTCATATTGGGTGCTATTACTTGTATTACCATTATTACTATCTATTACATGCCTCCACCCTCTTCCTCCCACTTTTTGTGTTCCACTGCACTGTCCCGGTCTGCTTCAAACAGAGAGCAGCAATGCTGAAATGGAAAGCAGCTATTGCTGCAGGACCAAACATTTTGTCTGACCAGAAACAGAAAGCCTAAGAAAGATCATGAGACCATTTGTTTCTGTGATATTTTCAGGTTATTTTACAGACCCAAGCTGCAATGATCTCTGCCAGGCATAGGGGGTCTGCCTGGGTGGAGCTCATTGCAAGATCAAGGCTTTAGGTATTTATCCAGATCCAACTTCTACACATTTTCTTGTCCCTCTGCCACTTATTGCCTTAACATTGTTTTTGTTCTGATGTTTGCCTTACCCTTCCATCCCTGCTTCAATAATTAGCCCCTACTAGCCAATCTGGTTAAAAAGTATTCTTTGAATATATTATGCAGAGATCTTTGCATTAGTTGCATTAACCCAGCATCTAAATGCAGTATTTGACCATATCTATAACTAGTTCAATACTATTCACTGATAATTCAGTCAATGTACAGCTGCAAATTTCATTAAATAAATTTGATATATGTTTTTCCCTTGTATACACTATTCTCAGTCACCTGCTTTCCCACTGTACTCCCCAAATCATTACTTTCTTTTCTCATTAATTTGTAATAGCATAAAAAAAAAACATTGAAAGGAAAGAAAATATGGAGGGTTTGAAGAGTTGCTGAAAGTTGGTGATGTTTCACCATTAAAAGTTTAGGGAAAAAATACTTTTTTTTTTTGCCAACATAAATATAACTCCCTACAATGAAACGCACCAGATTAGTGAAAAGAATTTTGTTAGGCAGTTGCATTTACTCTAGAATTATATTGGTTTAACTGTGGGAGTGCATATTGCAGCATCAGGATGGAAAGACCCAGATCGCATAGCTATAATAGTGCCTCTTAAGCAATGGGTCAGTAAATAGCATAATGAAATGTGACAGTAACTTCATTTGTAAAATATACAATAATGCTATTAGGGCAAAAGTGTTAATAGAAAGGTCAATATTTGCATAATTGCATTGACTTTAAGGATGTCGTTCACAATTGACCTTACAATGACTCTCATTGATGTAAGTCACAATTGGCCATGCTGTTATGACAATGTGATGTGCTGACCTGAGCTGCAGTTAACAGTCATGCTGATTCGGAAACCCAAATTCAACTTTCTTGGACTGAGACAGATCATGGATTTGTGATACTTGACATTGAGGGGGGAGAGGGAATAATATGATATATGATATAAATTCAATCATATATTTTCCATAGCTATTTTTTTTCCACAGACCCTCTAAGTAACCCCAATTTCCCCATTATTTCCCCCTTACTCTCAAAGACTTTTATCAAGGCCCAGAAAGATTAATAAGTACCCTGCCTCATAGATGCTGGGAGCAGACAGGAAAAGAGGGCAATGGTGATGGCATGAGAAGGATGAATGACAAATTGCATTGGAACTTCTACCAAAGAAAGGTCTCCTCTTCTACGCTACAGGGGTATTCTTATGGCAACTTGCTTGGACCATCATTCTAGGATTTACTGACATATTTAGAGATGGTGATATTTACAAGCTTTGGACCTTGACGTTAGCACATGACAACATCCATTCATTTTAGATGGAGTTGATTGTGCCTAGGCTTGGTGTAGTGTTTGGGCCTTTGGGATGCAGTATTTTTATTCAATAAAATGTGTTCACTTCAAAATCAGTTCAGTACTGACTTTCAAATGGTCACATATTTATTTAGGTGGGTTTTTTGGGAGCTGAAGGGATCAAGGTGACAAAAAGAGGCAATAGTCTCCACTACAGCACTGAACCATTTCACCTATTTTTATGTAGTCATTTGGGATATATTAAAAAGCACATTCTACTCTACTGCTGCCAATGGGTACTCTGTGCGTGGAAGAAAGGAAAATGTGCCCCTTACAGTTATACATTGAAAGACAATATTGTCCCAGAGTTCTTTTGTTTTTTTTTGTTTTGTTTTTTTTGTAAGTATCATTGTACTCTAAATGTAGGAATTCACTGAAGGATTTAGTAAGACTGTTTCCTATCCACACCTCACACAACAGTAGCTGAGTCCATCTGGGAGGTTATCCCATCTTTTGGGGAGGTTATTAGTGACATCACTCACTAGAGACTAATTTCCGCAATAGCATTGCTGTCGCCTATTCTTTCAGCACAGGCCAAAAGGGTTAGAACAGGAGCAACATGGACAAAATTGCATGTGTATGAAGGACCAAGCAGATGCATGTGGGTGCAGAGGTGTGTGGGGAAACATTTTTATTGAAAAGCATTGTAACAAACTAAATGAAAAGGGATGAGCAGCACAAAAATAGTGCAAGGAATTTGGACAGAGGTTATACCAGTGTTGCTGAAAGTCTTGTGTATACTGATTTATACAGTTTCATGAATGGCTTTGCATTCTTGAAGCTACATTGGCTGTCCACGGTCATGTGACGAATGAATCTTCCTTCTTCACTTAGGGCTTGGTCTGCAACATGCTGAATGTTCTCAATGGCCATTAGCTGCAGTGGGATCTAAGAGCACACTGCCCCTCAAAAAATCCATCCCAACTGTGATACATTTACTAGGTATTGGCCCACATTGTAAAGAAGGATTTTTAAATATCAAAGTGAGGCATCCTTAGTTTATATAAAAATGAACTTGGCTACATCAGAGCCTTTTGTGTGTCTCGGCAGCACTATTTACTATAATGATTAGGAATATTATTCCTAGGACTAAGCCCAAAAGCTCATTTAATGTCTTGAGTGTAAACCTCTCAGGTTAAATCTGATTTCCATCAGAATTCTTTAGCCATCAACTGTCCCAAAAATCAGCTGTTGCAGCTCCGTACCACTCCAACATCTAGTATGATATATACCGTCATTGAACAGTGGTCTTTTCTCTGTCTCCATCATATCTAGACACCAGATTCTCATACCAGTGAGCATAAGGAAATGGACATTCAAGCTGCACCTGCTAACCTGTGTCAAATCATTCTGGTTGCCATAAAAACCATTTCTAGTCTTTTTTTATGGATTAAATCCCAAATATTTTCCTTGATCCTGCTTTTCTTACACAACAAAGCCACAACTGGCAATTCAGTTCAATTTATTCCTGAGTAAGGACAGACTAAAAAAGGAATGAGAATTTCAGGATTTGGCCCATTTGTTTTAAAAGCAGCGGTTTAACTCTTCACTACAACCAGGACCGGCGCTAGGGGTTTTAGTGCCCTAGGCGCACGGTAATAATCCTGGCGCCCTAGGTGATTGCGTAGGCCGCCTAAATGGAAGCGCTGGCCCTGACTACAACCCTTTTTCCCCACCTAACCACACAAAGGAAATTGCTTCTGCATTATTTTGCCCAGGTTTTTTTTTAACCTAATTAACCAATAAAATAAAAATCCCATTCCTAACTATAATTCTGTTAAGTGCATTGTTGGTGCTAAATGTTTCCTCTTCTGCAGTATTGCAAGGGAAAATCTGTGTGATTATATAGCCTGTGAATGATATGGTGATACTGGAAAAACATACAGGCCCCAAAATGAGACTATCTTAATTTTAAAAGTCCTGCCAATTTAGGTTGTGAGTGATAATGATCCAATTAGGCTGCATCCTAATCTCCATTGGTGAACACCACATATCCATCACATTATTTGATATAATTCACAGTCTTGTCTCAAGGAAGACTCTGAATAGTTAAGATGCTAGGTTACAGGCGGGATGCCTTGCTAAGGCTGTGAATGAAGTCTGCTTGAACTGTGCTTATTAGTCCCTCACTTTCAGGACCATTAATATGTCACTCACACATTTTTCATTAAAATCTCTAAAAGTCTGTCTCAAAAATGCAAACTATGGTCCTTAGAGCCAATACTATCCCTTGTTCAGTCAGGATAAGCTTGTGCTCTCCACTTCCGTGTGGCCCTCAGCCTTAGAGAATAAAGAATAAATTAAAAAGAAACTGTTCCACTAATTATCCAAACAGCTTGGCCAGATGCCTAGTTGTACACGCTACAGGATCCTGTGAACCTTGCCTGCTCATTAAGGTCCTGTTGAATAAGTATGTTGATAGACAAATTCCACCAACCTTTACAAATACCAAATTTTCCTCTGTGTGAATTTCAGTATTTGTGAAAGGCCCCAGATTCTAAGCCCTGGGTTCAGAAGCCGCTATAGAATAGACAGTGGGAGTGTAATCTTCTCCACTGGGCCTGTCTGTAATGAAGGTTACATCACGTTAGAACATGTGTTAACTAGTACAGTGTTCAATATGACTTAGCACTCAGCATAAGCAAGTTATGTCAGATTTAACATCACATGAGCTGGTTGTGGAGGCCCCTAGAACTAACTACAGACAAGCTAACATAGCATTAAACACAACAAAGGCATTGAGTCCCATTGAAATCAATGAGGTCAGGATTTCATCCTGAGTGTTCAACACTATGTTAGTTAACATGTGCCCTAGCATGATGTAGTTTCCAAGTGTACACTAGGCCTTGATGTGAGAGGACAGTTTACTCCCAATGACCACTTGATCTTTGGCTTCATTGCCAACTGGAAAGCCAGTTGTGATAGTCCTTGGTATTACAACTGTACACTTGGAACTGGACTGAGGCAATCAAACTCCTATCACATAGCCATCAACCAATCACAAGATGGTAACATCCATTCACCATTGACCTAATCTGGATTTGAACCCTTAATACTAGCTGAGGTATGTTTGTGTCATAATTCTTTCCACTATATCCTAACACAGAAGCTTCAGAATGTAAACTTTCCTACAACAGTCCTTTTAAGACACGCACCCAAATAGGAAAGGCACTTCCAGTGTTGTTGTCAGATCATATTGTTAGTGGGATAGTACATTACATTCTGTTTTATTTATGCACAGATTGTGTACACTAACTTATTCACATGCATACGGAGAGCTGCTTTTTGACTGAGCTGATAAAGGAAGCCATTCAGAGAGTGAAGAGAAACATAAGTCAGTGATTGCAATGGTGTGCAAGAGGAACTTCAGCTCATCAATCTAAGCAATTAATCTCCAGTCACCCTCAGAGAATCTATGAATGTATTGGTCGGAGTGAAGAAAATCCTTTTAACTCAAACCCTGGGCCAGATCACTTCCTTCCTTGAGAAAGGGGCCTATAGTGAAGTGAGGAAGTGTCTAAAAGGTAGAACAGTGCTCACCCTCTCCAAATAGGTGCAGGGCAATTAACGGAGGTTCATTAACTGCCAGACAGGTGAGACAGTGAAGGAAAAAGAAAATTCTGAGGTTCCCTTCCTGGAGATTCATCCAAATTTCTCCACAGAATCAGCAGAATTTCTGTTCACAGATTGTGAGGGATTCATTGGATGTGCAGGGCTATGCATATGGAGACCCTGGGCCTCTCCACCAGCTCTGAGGCATCTTACCCTCCCTGTGAGCTCACTGGCAGGGCAGCTCCTCTGGTACTGTTATGTTAGGGATTCAGTCACCTGCCTAGAGCCTCATTTAAGACATGGAGGAGGCTTCCAGAGTGTAGCGGGGGCTTTGAACAAAAGTTGCCATATATCCAGTTGCTGTTTTGGAGATTTGGCAGAGTTGACAATGCACAGCCTTCCGTTCTCCTCCTTCCATCACCTTCTTTGACACTCACACATCACAGGACCCTCAGAGTTTTCTGTGGGGCCAAAGGTGGGGGGAAAATGGTAGGCCCATCAAGAGAAATTTGGGGCCTGGTAGTGAGCTTCACTCAGCAGGCCTAATGGTCAGGCCACAGCCAAACAATCTCTCCAAGCCTTGCAGTTGCTTTTCAGAGCAGTCCAGGGGCCCAGCAGCCAAGCCGCAGTTCATCGCCCCTCCCCATCCCTGCCCAGTCCTCTAAGATCTCTCCAGAGGCCAAGGAAAGGGAAATATAGGGGGACCTAGGTCCTCCCTCTCCACCAGTTCCCAGCACAGAGCCCAAGGGGAAAGAGGTAAGGGATGGCTCAATCTCTTCTGGCTGCCATTCCCATCTTCCCTTGCAGCTAGTCTCTCCTCTATGCTCCCCTGTGCCAGACTACCAGAACTTTTTAAAGCAGGCCCACCATAGGGAGCATGCCCTGCACTGCTGAGGTGCAGGGTCTGATTGTCCCAATGCTGTTCCACCATTTTTTTACCTTATTGGGCAGTCATTAAACCCCATCATGGGCCCTGGGACAACATGTTTGCTGTTGCCACACCCACTCCCATTTCACCCCAATTTTACCCCAGTTACAGATGTTTTGGGGGCCTCACTGAGCTTGTCCCCCTTTCCCTGACTCATCAGCCCTGGGTGGGGAGTGACAATGTTAGAGTGACAGCAAACCTGCCCCATTGTGAAGATGGAGGAGATCCACATTTGCAAGGTGTCTCGGCCACATTTATCTTAGTGCAGGGGTTCTCAGCCTTTTTCTTTCTTAGTCCCCCCCCCCACACACACACACACGCTATAAAAACTCCATGGGCCACCTGTGTCACAACCATTGTTTTTCTGCATATAAAAGCCAGGGCTGGCTTACAGGGGTAGCAAGCAGGGCAATTGCCTGTGGCCCCATGCCACAGGGCCCTCCATGAAGCTACATTGCTCAGGCTTTGGCTTCAGCCCCAGGTGACAGGGCTCAGTGCCCTGGGATTCAGCCCCATGTGGTGATACTTCGGCTTTCTGTCCTGGGCCCCAGGGAGTCTAACACTGACCATGCTTGGAGGACCATCTGAAACCTACTCACAGCCCCCTAGGTGGCCCAGACTTCTGACTGAGAACCACTATCTTAGAGGAGCAATCCACCACCTAACCTGAAATGTGCTATGTCAACTCCACCAGTGTACCGAGGATGCAAAACTGTCTCTCTGTCTGTGGCAAACGCCCAAAGTATAAGGGGAGTTTCCCGGCAGTAGAGAGCTATCAGAATGATACTACATCAAGCCAGCAGAAGCCCTAGGAACAGGGAACTGGGCTAGGGAGAGAAATGTGCACTGTACTCTGGCTATTTTGAGCTGCAGCAATAGCATGAAGACAGATATGGCATCATTGTGCAGGTCAGAACAGTCCCTAGAACTATTCTAATCAAGTCCCCTAAGTTTGGGAAATGTAAAGCCATTTTCATTCCTTCCCATTGACATTCCTGAGTTGAGCGCAGGTCAGCCATAATGGAAAATTGGGACCCAGATGTGGTCAGAATCAGGACCTTTAGCCCAATTCTCATCTGGCTGAATGTAATGACAAAACCCTTACTCAGACAAATATTCGGGGGTTATTTGCATGAAGAAAGTGAGATTTAGTCCATTGACTCCAATGGGAGTCGGATTTGGCTTTGCCATTGACTTCATTGGCAGCTAAATTAGTTATCCTTTTGATACCAAATATTTCTTATTAAATATATATGTTCTGTTACCATTGGAATGGTTGTTAACCTTAACTCTGTGCAAAGGACAGTATCTATTCTGCACACGTGAGAGGACAAGGAAGATACACAGTGGCCAAAAGGGACATGGTAGCAGTAGGGGACAACAAATATTCCTCTTTCCTGTGAAAATAAAAAAAATCAAAGTGTGGTTGATTTCTACTTCCATTTTTATTCATTTTTTCGTATTTTGCTTTGTCTCCCATTTACAAATCATGAAGAATTCATAGATGAATAATGGACTGAGGGTAAAAGAATTAGCTAGTGTGAATTAAGAAGAGGATAAACTCTTGCCAGACACAGTAAATTAATGACAACAATGTAATAAAACTCTAATAAAAATTATACTGATGTCATTGAATGTCTAAAGTTCTTCCTATCAGCTCTGATTTGTTACTAATGAGCAGCCATTATCTGGTTCCCTAAGAAACTCTAGAGTTTCGTTCTTTCTTTTTCTTTGTCTTGTCCATATAGAATGTACATTCTTCAGGCAGAGACTGTTTCTTCTGGTGTATGTACAGCTCCTAGCACAAGTTTGGTTGAGGTTTCTAGTTATTACTGCAATACAAATAATATTTCCCATTAATCTCTCTGTTATACCAGAGAAACCTGATACTGCAGCTGCAAAAGGTTCCATTTGATTTCCTTAGGAGTTTCATTTGGTGAGGTAGCTACAACATCCTGACACTCAATGCGTTCTGAAAACAACAGAACGGATTGTTTTAAATGGCCAGCTCTTTCTTGTAAAATGGGCAGGATATGAACCAGACTCTCTAAGGGCCCAAAACCACTTAGATCAAAGTCAATTTAAGTTTCCAGTTGAATTCAAGGAGAATAAAATTGGATCCTAAGTGTAGCTAAGATTCCTAGAAGACAAATAATATTTCTTTTAAATTATATGTAAAATCATTGGCAGAAACATACATTGTATTCGCCTTTCTCTGTTTGATGATCATTTTTTGAAGTTAAAACACCACTTCTTTAGGTAAATACAAATGTGTGTTATCAGATCTATATTGTCTATAACTAGCAAATACATCCTTGTTTGAAATGAATTAATAAACATCATGAACATATTTGACAGTCCTAGTGGTCAGTGTTATTCTGAGTAACATACACAACCAAGCAAATAATGCAATAAGAAATTTTTGATGGAGACGTTCAAAACAACTGAAGGAGTTAGAAGTACCAGTTCCAGAGACTTTTACTGGGACTTTGACATTTTTTGAAAGCACCTCAGGGAATTAAAAGTTACTTTCCATAAATATTTGTTCAATTTTTTTAACAGATTTGCATCAGTCATACTACTGCCACTTATGCATTCACTTTAAAGGAACATTTGAGCCACTGTCTTTGGCATAAATGTTCATGAAATTGAATTTCAGAAGTTATAGGTACATGTAGAAACCAAATTTTAAATCACTGCAGGCAGGTACCTATACTCGTGTTAGAAGTGCTTGCATGGCTCATTCAATAAGGGAAAAGAAAACAGTATCATTTGACTAACGAGACCCATCTCAATTAAGTAACACTGCTTGAATTCTAAATGTTTGCATTCAATCCACAGAGGCCATAGGTAGCAGAATGAAAGGAGGATGTTACAGAAGTGCTGTGTAAATGTAAATAGTTAATAGATAAGAAACCAGTAGATGATGCTCAAGAATATGTAGAATAAGATTCTGGGTGTTCTAAGGCCAGTAAAACTTACTGTGCACTGCAGATGATTTCTTCTGTGCAGCTCTTTACATAGGAGAGAAGACGCACCTACCTACAGATTCTCCTCTAAATGCATTGGTTGAGGGGGGATGCTCTAAAGATGAGTTCTGGCCTGTAGAGGGCCACACAACAGCTGCACAGCCCTCTGGAATCTTGTCTTCCCTTGTGCAGGGAAACCAGACCAGCCACACTGCTGGAGGTGGCTCCACAGCCACAGAGGCAAGATATGCCCGTCTGCTCAGTTTTAATAATAGATATTGTATGTGCCCGCCTACCATCAGGCCAACGGAGTCGCCGTTCTGACTTTATCTATAGATCCCAATCCTTGATACCCAAAGCTCCCACTGACAGCAAACGGAATCTGAGGAATGCAAGGACTGACATGTCAGGCCTGTGCTATCTCATCTTCTCTATTACAGTACAGGATATGGGCTGCAATATGTTTTTAATCCTGCAAAGCATACATGTGAGCTATTTATACCCTACTTCTCATCTTCATCTTGGTTTCTTTATCATTCACATTTGAAGAGCTGGAATAAACCTCATAGGCTAAATTTTCAGAAGCACCCTTTACGACTTAGGAGTCTAAGTCCCATTGACTTTCAGTGAGACTCAAGATATGTCCACACTACAAGCACTATAGCAGCACAGCTGCAACCATGCCACTGTAGGGTAAACTACAGTCACAGAAGGGTTTTTTCCACTGCTGTAGTAAATCCATCCCCTTGAGAGGTGGTAGGTCAATGGAAGAATTCTTCTGTTGACCTAGCGGTATCTATACCAGGGTTTAGGATGACCTAACTAGATCTGTCAGTGATGTGAGTTTTTCATACCCTTGAGAAACATCGCTAGGTCAACCTAAGCTTCAGGTGTACACCACACCTTAGGGTCCTACATACCTAAGTCACTTATGAAAACAAGACTATGCTCCTATGTCACTTAAGCACATCTGAAAATTTTACCCATTGCTTTTTTTTTTAAAAGTAAAATGCATTCTACCAATTCTGTAAATTAACTTAACTAAATTCATTAATTAAAATTAATGTCCTTTTCTGAATTATACAGCATTTTCAATGCTTTTAAAACAAGTATTTAAGCTCCTTTGAAATCTGTTTGATGGAATAGCTGTTTTTGTCATGGCAAACTATGCATATATTCTATGGAAACATGCTGTAGTATTGCAGATAAAAGCTTATGAGCTGGAAAGGAAATCTGGAAGGACACAAATAGAAAAAAATCAGTAAAGAAAAGTATTTTAAAAATTAATGATCAAGGGGGAAAATGGAAACTCATTAAAGGCAAATGTGAGAGCTTTTCAATATGTTATTAATGTTGATTTATAAATGAGATCATTTTTAAAACAAATGCTTTATCTTTCGCTAACTGTTTTCTTCTTCTCTCCCTCCATGTATTTGTATCACAATCCAGGGTTTTTGACATTAAAGTGGGAGATTTCGAAGATAATTATGACAACATTATCATAGATGTGGAAAGGTTAACATGAAGGAGTTAGAAGTACCAGTGCCAGAGACTTAGGAGTAACATGAAAGATATACCATATATACTCATTCACAAGCTGAATATTTTTAGTAAAAAAGTGATGCAACAAAGAGTGGGGGTCGGCTTATAAATGGGTCTACACCAAAATTTGATTATTTTAAACTCTATGGAATCATTGAATTGAATATCTAATACGTTGTCATTTAATTTACCTGGAGTATCTGCAGGCATGGAGCCCTTCAGCTCCCTGTGGCCGCGGTTCACCATTCCGAGTCAATGGGAGCTGCAGGAAGTGGCACCAGCGGCTAACTCTCATGGGCTGGGAGCCAAAGTTTTCCAACCTCTGATATATAGGGTCAGCTTATGAAAGGGTCATACAGTTTTTGCTATTTTTACCTATCCATTTTGGGAGCTCGGCTTATCAACGAACGGGCTAATGAATGAGTATATACAGTATAAAGTCAATTGACATTAACCAAAGCAAGTGCCCAAGTGCTCCTGTGAAATCTTCACTGTGGGATTCTGAATGAGTCAACAGATTGAGAACGGCCACAGACTACCCACCTTGAATCAAGGAAGGTGGGAGTTAGTGGTGTTAGAAAAACAAATGGGAATTCAGTGAGGTAGGGTGCCGAGGAATTCATTATAGAAAAAAGCAGAAATACTCCACAACTGCTGCTGTATCCCCATTTGGAAGGGATAACTAAAATGTCTTTTAGCCTAGTGCTACTGCCCTCCTCTCCTTCTGTCTCACATTTTATACCATGCTCATCACCATGGTATCTGAGCATCAGCGTAAGATGGGACTTGCACAGTTGATCCTCACCCAGAACTGACCGTGATGTGGCATTCCACTTAAAGGATCATGATGAAGGTTGGAAAAACCTCTGCTGCATACCAACCTAGCCATAGCACTGTACAACATAAGCAAAATTCTGCAATCCTCTTTTCTTCCTTCTGGCACCCAAGCTTATGTTATTGTGTATAGCTGAATTAGCACAAGGCACAGGACTTACATAGCTTTGATCCATTTTGCAATATTTCTCTGTTTTGGAAAACCTTGGGAGAACGCAGAATGAAACAGTCTGTCCCCCCACCCCCATGACTGCGAGTACAGTAGGGTACAAATAGCAAAGGATATCATTTAAAAATCATATCACTATTAGGCCCAGTTTTTCCTACTTACAGGGCAAGGTAACAAATCCACAAAGGTTGGGCAGTCCAGTTTGCATGTCCCAAACAGTAGTACTCATCCCAAAGTGGAATATAGGATTTAATATGTTCCTCTATCATTTTTGTGGGTGGGGAGGGGAAGTGAATGAGATTCATTTATCATTGATTTCAATTGACTTACACCAGTTTTAATGAGCGGAAAATCAGATCTCTGTATATTCAGTTTTAAACCTTTTATTTCTGAAACACATAATTTTGATGGGCAACAAAGGCTATATATATATATATATATAAATACTAAAAGGTGAATAATAAATATAGAACAGTTAGATCAATAGATCTGGTAGCTCTGATTTTTGTGAAGGGACTGTTTGACAAAATTCATTCTGAACGTCTTCCTAAGATCCTTTTTACAGTGGGTTATGAATCATCACCATGATATCTTTAAATGGATGATCAATACTATATTTTCCCATAAAACGTTTGGTTTGAAATCCTATTTTAAGTGCATTAGAGTTTTTGTGCACTGAATGAGTGAATGTCATAATAAATTGTCATCAAATATGATAGAAATATAGCTTAGATTAATTGCTGTATTTATTTATGAGTCTATAAAATACATTGTGAAAGTCCTGGCACATTTTTGGGATACCAGTTTGAACTTTCAAGAAAGTTAAAAGCATTAAAGGAGACTGAAGGTAGATTTATTATTGGCATGTTTTTAATTGCAGTTTCAACCAGACACAGGTATTAGAATGGCTATGCCCTTAATGGCCATATCTCACGTGTTTTTTCCTTTAAAAATGATATACTTCCCATATTTTTATTGATTTTATAAGATTTATTGTAGATTAGTGGTGCTTGTGTGTGAAATCACAAGTGGTCCCAGTTTCCCAAGAGTAGTGTGTTGCAGATTGTATACACCAGAGAAGGTTCTGCCTCTGATGTATCACAGAGAATTAAGTATTATAAGAAAGAACACTGGATGGGAAGACCAAAGAAAATATCAGTTACAACAGGAAGAAAACCATGCATATAATAGGTCATTTGTTGAATTGATTTACATTATAAACATCCAGCAGTTGCAGTCTCAGAAAACTACATAATGGGTCCAGTTCTGCACTCATTTACAAGGGCGCAGATTGAGACTATTTCAACGAAAACCAGTCCGATTACACTGTGAATTGAGGGAGAATCAGATTGGAGTGAATGGAAGGAGAATCAGGTTCAATATCTTTTTACTCAGGCTTTTGGTGATGGTGGGGAGGCTAGGAAGGTCTGGTATTTGTGGTGAGAGGGCATTGGCGGGCCTATGATTCTCACCTTGGTTAATTATTTCCTGGTTTGGCAGTAAGCGGTAGCGCCTGTATTTGTAAACGTTATGTCAAAGGCATCAGAAGCCTGTGGTAAATCAAAGTAAATAAAGGTAGCAGAATCTGATCTTTATGTTAAATAGTACACAATGAGACCACTTGGAGCTATTCAGTGTGAGTAAGCAGCATCAGAATATGGCCCTAAAAATAAATAGACCCCAGTACATTAATACAATTGGGCTGTATAATGGAGCAAAGAAACCACAGTTTGTCACATAAAGAAAACATGTATTGTAACTATTTTAAGGTGAAAGCTGCAGGCACAACAGCCATAGACAGCTCCTTGAGGAACCCCTTTTTGCCAACATCATTTAGGATTATGCAGAAGGCTACGGAGCCGGTGGTATGGACAAGGGAGGGCCCCTGCCTGTGCAGGGATAAAGGTGAGCATATCCTCACCCTCCCAAATAACATGAAGGCACTGTGACTGCTACTCCACTGAATTCTTTCTATTGACTTCAGTGGATGTTGGATCAAACACAGCCTAGAATATCTGGAATGAAATTTTGTGCAGATTCTGAGAATTTACCCAGCGAGCTCAGGTGGCTTGAAGCCACACTGGAGACATTCTGATCCTAGGCTGAGGCTTGGGAGTGGCCCTCTGGGGATCTGTCTAAATTACAGCAGCCTCTCCTGGCTGCCCTAGGGTCATAATAATGTGTACTGTGGCCCTGCCTCTGGCATGTCCCTCCCACCCCAGCAAATGCCCTGCAACCCAGCTTCCTTGGACATCCTCAGAGGGCAATCTCATAGTTAACTTTCACAGTGCCAGCACAGAGGGAACCTTCCTCTGGCCCTATATAGGACTTTTAGGACCTATTTATGTTATTCTGGCCCTTTTTTTCCCCCAGCATAAAGAAGCCAGAGTGGAGGTAAAGCTCTCACCCTCAAAACATTATTCAGGGTCAATGAATTTCACCTTTACTGAATAAAGATCATATTATATGGACTTAAATAAG
This sequence comes from Chelonoidis abingdonii, assembly GCF_003597395.2. Taxonomy (NCBI): domain Eukaryota; kingdom Metazoa; phylum Chordata; order Testudines; family Testudinidae; genus Chelonoidis; species Chelonoidis abingdonii. Next base: position 11,519,956 of record NC_133787.1, on the reverse strand, counting down.
CACGACACTCACAGAACTAATACAGAAATGTTGATGAGCTGCTATGCAATACAAATTTAAGGGGAATGTGTCATTAAATGCCAAATATTGTATTGAAATCAGACTTTTAGTGATGAACCCAAACCAAGAACCACAAATACAAACACTTATGAACTTTGGGAAAATCCAGCCCCAGATTCAACCTGTGTGTGTGTTTTTCCTACTTGTCAAGTGGACCAAAACCAGAACCTGAGAGCCAAACAGTCCCCAAATTGAGGAAAAGTTGATTCTGGGTCTTGACTTTCTAGTTTCGGCCCATCTCATAGGTGTAAAACCTATTCTAGCCACCTCTATGGCACTCTGAGGCATAATAAATCTATAAGGATTTAAAGGAGCTGTTACATGGGGTAGAGTCAGGTTCCAAGGTAATTAGAATGGTAGAGCCACAGGGCGTATGGGTAGGGTGGTGTGAGTTAGAGGAGACATAGTGGACAGGTGGCAGAAAGGGAAGGCTAATAGGAAGGTGCAAATCAGTGTGATGTAGTGAGGTCTGCTCTGAAATTCTGCTTGGAGGCTATGTCTGTTATATCTCTGACTATGTCTGGTTTAATTTCTGAAGCAACATTTTAGACAGAACTCTTATTAGCAATACATCTAAATGTGCGGATTTAGATGAGGGTAGCTACTTTTAGCTACTCGGTGCACATATCAAGTAACACAGCAGTATCAGACTGGAGTTACTGTTTCACTCTGGTGCTGTGATTTTTTCATTGTAAGTATTATTGCATATTGGGATATTAATCACTTAGAAGTCACCATGCTAACACCTTAGACGTACCCAAAACAGTGATAAGTTTTGCAACTTTTTGGACTAGGTAAAGTGGATGTATAACATTCAAGGAATTCAGCAACATCGCTTCATGTGTTCCCTTTTCAAAACACAAATGCCTAAAGATCTTGAAAATTAAACCTACACGTTTCAAATTTGAGCTTAAAAAAAACAAGTCACCTCCCAACTAAGTACTAGATTCATCCGTGACTGATAAGTTACCACACATTATCTCAGCAATTACATTCCCCTAGTAAATCACGATGTGTTTCATGCTTCACAATGCCAATTCTACCTCTGTTCTGAAGTGAGTTCTTTCTATTTTCTGCTCATGTGCTAAGCAATTGAAATGTGTTATCTGTAACAAGATATTAATCCCAATATTCTCCTAATTTTGTCTTGTCTTTTTCTGCTTCTAGTGCAGAAATCACCATTGACAATAGCCACTGAGATAAGGAAAGTAACCAGAAAGCTTTACAATAAACCACCATATAGACTACTTTAGTTTGTCAAAACAATTAGTGTTCATTTTGATTTTATTCAGTTAGATCTGCAGTGACTGATCAGAATAAATTATGCATTAGGCTGCCCAGCTGTACTTGTTTATTCATGCATGGACTTGAAGAATTTTCATTTTCTAAGTACAAAAACCTACAACAACAAAAATCTATATTTTAAAATATAAATGTACTTTCTTCTCAGCAATACTTTTGTTCTCATATTTCATTTCTTTTTCTCCCCCTGCAGACACTTTGTTTTCCCTCTCCTGTCTCAATGTTCTTCTTTTCTGTAAATGACATTCTATGCATGTTTCAATTCACCTATTATTTTATTCACATAGTTGTCATCAGTTGCATTTGTGTTAATGGAAAGAACATACTTACTACTTTACCTCTCAGTGATTACTTTTTAAGTAAGGCAATGACAGAGCTAAACCAACTGATGCTGATACTAAAAGCACCAAAAATCAAATTAAGTCAACTGCAGTTGGACTCCAGTCATCATGCTTCACTGCAATACTGCTCAAAATATTTTCGGCTGAGACTCTGACTTCTCTTTAAAAACATAAGTTTGAATCCATAGACATCAGTTTTTGCTGCTGATGTACAGTGCATAGATATATTGTTCTTTGGAACAGCTTATTAAAAGGAATACACACACACTGTGTATATAATCATAATGTGTGTAGGTACAAATTAATGAGAAAGATTTACAACAATCATCTACCACATCATGGTAACTTAAGCTCTCCCATTAAACATTGCCATCAGTGTGAAAAGCAGAATGACAATACTGTTGCTGAAGTGGTTTACTATAATCAAAACAATAAAACCCAGTTCCACAATACTTTCTCTCCAAAGCTTCATTGAACCCAGATTAGTTCAAGAATCCATTTACATAAAGTTTATGCCAATGTTTACATATCACAGAAAGATGATTGAACAGTTTTGACATGCTGATTCCAGTTTCTAAGTGAGATAACCAGACAGCCTGGTAGCAGCGTTTCAGAAGAACAAGGAAAGATAGAACTTCTGACCTCTTTAAAATCTAGTGGGGGAAGGTAGGACTTGTATTGGTTAATGTGAACATAGTTTATATCCCAGGTTGGAAGGGTAATTTAAAACGGCCACATGTCTGGCTCTTGTGCACAAAGTATGCTACACAAAGATCTCCAAAGGGCAAGGCAGGATGCCACAAGTAAAGAGGGAATTTAGTTGCAAAAGGCCATCTCTCAAAGCTGCACTCAGCTGCAGGATACTTAACAGGTAATAGATTTGTTTTAATATTGATTGTGCTGGGTACAGATTGATAAATATAATGTTTGCATTGATCTGCATTGTGTCTATTATGAGATTGGTTTTGCGCACTGAATATTGCTTGATGTTTCGGTGTTCATTTATTTTTAAGGTCAAGAGAGAGAGAGAGGTAAACTTGAACATAGCATTTCTACATTCTGGCTGGATTTATAAATCAAGAGTAAATCAATATTGCCCTCACAATAGCCCCTATGTCTTCTTATCACAAAGGAGCTGAGCAAAATTTTGTTGTTGCTGCTTTTATCAGACAATTTAAGAAAGCATTTCTGTTAAGAAATACTAAATTGATGCAAAAACAACAAGGAGTCTGGTGGCACCTTAAAGACACTGGACTCGTCGTTTGTGTGGATACAGACTAACACAGCTACCCCCGATACTTGACTAAATTGGTAATAACAGTTGCTGAGGCAAGTGATTTAGAAAAAGTGGTTTTATTACTTTAAAATTAACATACTTTGACCTCCCTTAAGAATTCTTGCAATTAAATAATTAGCAATAATGTTACCCAAAAGTGTGCTTTAATGAATTTTCTTAAACTATTGCCAGTGTCAACAATGGCTAAAATGGATCAGTTGCTTGATTGAAAAGTACAGCCTTGGTCAGCATGTCACACAAACAGCACTATTCCAGATCATCTACAATTAAAATTGAAGTCTGTTTTTTTTTTTTGTTTTTGTTCCCCCCATAAATTACAGTCAAATTGGTCTGAAGATAATTTCAGGTAACTGGATACTGCAAAGTTCAGGAACTGAGCAGAGTGTGAGCATAAGAGTTCTCCAGAAGATTAAACATTAGCAGGATCCTTGAAATCTGAGGGGTGAGATCTTGCACTTTCTATGCTGGCAAAACTCCCAGGAAGAGTAACTTAAATTAGTGTGCAGAGTGGCATTTTACAAACTGCTATTGTAATACACCGAAAACTGGATCTCAAAACCAAGCAATTCTTGTGTTATCTTGGATTAGTGGATACACAGTGTAATTGTAAACAAACAGGTGAAAGGAGAGAAAGCCCTGGACAGCCTTTCACACAAACAGCACTACTCCAGATATCCAACAATTCTTGTTATGACACTTCTGCCCACTGAGTTTGAAAATTTATGCATAGTAAACACAAACAATCAAATCCTTCATGAATATAGTGCTCCCTCAAACATACCATTCAATGAGGTGTCATCAGGGACAAAAAAGGTGCTGTGCTTAAATCCAGACCTTCAAGTAGTCTATATACGTAAATAGTTGCTCCAGATTGGACTATATCCTCTCCTTCCCCACAGGTGAGCTTTGAAACTGGCCTGAAATATAGTGGAAGTCTTGGCCTCTGCATATTACTGAAATCTGTAATATGAGTGTATTTGGATAGGAAGGATTCCTGTATTCCTATTGCCACTGTTCCTCTAAGATGGTGGGCAATAGAATTTAGTCTGGTAAACCGGTTGGAGCAGAGCAGTCCAATGTTATAGGTGGCTGGTGGAAGAGTGGCTTCTAGATCATCTTTCTCCCCCTTTAATAATTGCAGTAGTGAAGCAAATCCAGATCTCCCTACAACTATTCTTCTCTTACCTTATATTAGCCTTTATACCCACACACTATGGTTGAAATACAACCACCAAAAGTAATTGAAAACTTACTTTCCAGGGTCTTATTTACACGTGGAAAGTGCTTAAAGTGAGTTCCCTTGCTCCATGGAGAGGATTCTTTCTGGCATATTCAATGCAGCTTCCAGCAATAACATTGTATTACCTCCCAAGTGAGAAGCGCTGTTTCTTAATAAAAGAAACTTTTTTAAAACAGCATTGCAGGACTGTTTTTTTTATTGTTCTGAGAAGAGACTAGGGGCGGATGTGTGTGTGTGTTTGCTTCAGCAATTAATGCTGAGCGTTTCCCAGAATCAGGGCTTCTGCATTCAGAAGGCGATGGCATAAAACAATAGAAGTTTGGTTTGGCTTTGCTGAATTGCCTTGTGGGTTTTCACAGACTGAACGTGTCCATGGTAGAACATTAGCGCCAATCCCACATATTAAGCAACCGGTCTTTGTTCAGAGGGTTCTGTTTAAACACAGCAGAATAATATTGCGCCCCACATCGCCAGCTCTGACCCCCGTGCTCTGGCTAGGCTAAGGGAAACTTTGGCTGGATATAATAATTTGGAGGGAAGGGGGTCACGGCGTTTTCGGGCTGGGCTTGCACAGTTTCTGCTTGCAAACTTTGAAAAGGTCGCGAGCAGAAGGTATTTCTACCTGACTGAGCCGTTTCATTCCCTGAAGAAACAGGTTACCTCTGTTTATTCTCCCTTGCTCTGAGATGTAGATCTAGCGCCGTTTGATCCGATCCCTGCTTCACTCGCGGCTCTCTAGCGCCACCCTTAGAGAACCCGCGCAACTGCAGCCAAAGTTATTTTATTTATGATCATCTATCTAGTCCTCTCCCCAACTTCAGAGTGGGCAGCAGGAGGAAAGGAAAGTCGGTCTTTCACTCTGACCTCTAGCCAGGTCGCATCTGCCATGGTCCCGATCGTCAGGCAAGGAAGCACACTCAGTAGGGTTCATTGGTTTGTTTTCCCCTCAAAAACATGCCCCCGTTAGTAGGAAGACCACCCTTCTCTCGCAAGTCATGTGTGGAACACTTCGTTGCCGCAAATGAACTGTTTACACTGGGTGTGGCGTGTGTACGTGGAATGCTCTTTGCGAACAGAACCGATAGCGAACACGGATTTATATAAACTCAATAGTTTGGGAGCCCCTGCAGCAGACATAGGGAGACTGGACACTGGGAGACGGAGGGTTGTAATGTTTTTTTGCAACGAGAAGATAACCTCCCACCACCCCCCTGGAATTTGTCAAACTGGTGGCTTAGAGGGATATGGAGCCTGCTCTCCTACCTCTCTTCACTGCACAAGATACCAGATCCGGCCAGGGCGTGCGGGACCACTTTTCCGGTCAGAAGAGGGGAGGGGCAGCTGGCCTTAAAATGCAGTGTATTTTCTCCTGGAGAGAAATCATCTGCCGAGCAGTTGTGATTAGCACACGACCCGAAAACCTCCGGATCCCCCTCTCTCCTCCCTCCAAGATCTCACCTCAAAGGCAAAGTTGCCATGTGTACGTTGCTGGTTAAACAAGGGTATTTCTATTTGTTAATTGATGCAATTACTCCTTAGTGGTAATGGGTAGGCTGCTCTCCAGGCAGCCATCAATCACCTTCCCATTGACCTGTCAAAGCCTTTCCTCCCCTCCCCTCCATTCATTCCTGTTGGGACCATTTCTGGATCTAATAGAGAAAAATGGATCCCCTGCTTATCATCACTTAGGGAGGGACTCTGGAGCCAGGAAGTGGGCTGGCTGCGAGACAGAGGGAGCAAAGACTACCTCTGAGGGCTCTTCGACTCCCTCTTCACACTCCCTCCGCCCCCCCCCCACGTGTCAGTTCTTCCTCATTCGCGGATCCCAGGTGTCTCTCCCTTTCCTGGCAAGCTGCAGGCCCCTTGGAAGGGGGCTGGAGGTTATTTGTGGCCCCTTCCTTTCAGGGCCACTGGCAAGGGCAAGAGGATTTCAGCCTTTACAGCACGGACAATGGACTCGGATGCAAAAGTTGGGGCTGGGGAACAGACAGATCCCAATGATCCTGGGGGAGATGGAATCATTAGCACAGAGGCAGGCACATATTAGAGAACTTGCCAAAGACTCCAATACATTCTCAGGCACCAGATCCACCCTACAAGTCAGAACGGAGCAGCATGATTAACTCCTGTGTACGACATTCCCCTGCACTACTGCAAACGCCATTTCTTTCCCTTTTCTTTCTTTGAAGGTCCAGGGCTGAGGTATCTCGAGGGGGTGGGGGACGGTCTATGTTACACTTTGGTGAATGGAATAAGTTTCTTTCCCCCCCGCCCCCCATCGCCTTGATTTTTCAACATCCAAATTGGATGGTGCTTTTAAAGAGAGCGCGCGAGGGAGACCAACTGCGCAGCATTTCAGGTCCCTGCCTTTGACGCGCATCACAGCCCACCATTAAAACAACATGAAACAAGTATTGAGTGTATCTTCGATGTTAGAGATGATTGGCAAAGATGGTTATAGCCTGGCTGGGGCTGTCGTTTCGGGATTACTATGACGTCACTTTGCTACTCTTCCATGGATGAATGCTAAAGAACTATAGAGCAGAAAACACTACAACAAGCAGGCTCCATAGCTTGCAAGCCTTACGTGATCCCCTCCTTTCTTTTAAACTCCCCTTTGCAGTTCAAGCCTCCATACATTGGGGTGATTTTTATATATAAACATATATATTGCTAAGAAGGATGGGAGGTGGGGGGAAACCTTCTCTCAGGCTTCATGCCTCAGATGCCTGGCTGCTTTTCTTAAGTGAAATCATCTATAATTGAGGGGGGGGGGGAAACCATACGTGGAAATGTGTATGGGAGAAGGTACATCTTGAAGCAGGGGGGGTTAGTTACTAATCGATCTGGGGGGGAGGAATATTGCTTATGATTCAAAAATAAGGAGCAGCTATGTCCTTCTCTCAGTTTGGATATCCCTACAGCACCACTTCGCAGGTAAGAGAAGAAAGCACTCACTTTTGATCAGATTCCGCTGCTGCATTCCAGATGTCTTGTTTTCTTCCCCCACCCCCTTGCTTCGAGTCTTTTTAAAGGGCACATCTGGAGGCTTTTTTAAAAATGTGCGTGTGTCTGTGTGTCGCTTGTGTTATTCTAGGATTTTAAAAAATAACAACAACCCTCAGTCTGCAGGGCAAAGAACCTGATCTGTCACTGCTCCGGTTTAAGTGCAAAAAATTCTAGATGCAGCTGATTTACAAATCTGTATTGATCTATTACCTATGTTACTCGCTTAAAGCTTTCATTTGAGAGGCGCAGCGCAAGGCATTGGCTTTTGTAGGCGCTTTTATCCCAGCCTTTTACTCTGTGGTGTTAGCCTCGCAGGCTAGTTCTTGTGCACCTATAGGAAGTATTCGACCAGAGCTTTTGTTTGCTGGTTTATTTTGCTATATATTATTGTTGTGTGATTTATCTGTGACGTGCTCCTCCGTATTTCCTCTAACTGCCTTGTATTAGCATGTGTCGATATTTGCCTGGCGACTTCCAAAAGTGCCTCCAAATTAACTAAATTGATCCATAATTTATTTTGGTTGGATTATTTATACACTGTGATCACAGCAAGGTTTTCCTCCCCTTCCTTGGGACGCTGGCTTCTCCTGTGGTTTTAAAAGTAAAGGAATCAGATGCCTTTGGCTGCATTATCTGACATGTTTAATGCTTAGTCTATTGTCAAGTGATCTGCAATTGCAACTTCTTGCCTTTAGATCAATGTGAAGTGGAGTAAGGGGGTTTACACCCAGATTTTTTTTTTAATTTTCTATAGCAATGGTTTCCCTAAAGTTTTGCCTGTTTTGATTAGTTACCCTCACCCTACACATGCTTCCCATTCGGTTTAGTTCCAATTTTCCTTCATTAGTTGACACTTCTTTGTAGGGAGGTTGGTTTTTTTCTCCCACCTCTAAATTCCTTCTGCGTTTTAAATAATCGCCCTGGACATTCTTTTCTCTCCCCAGTTTTTTGTGTCTGCCAGCCCCAGTACGACTTGTTGTGAAACCGCCTCCAGATCCGTGCCGGATGTTTCCTCTGGATCTGCCCAAGCGGCTACTCTTTGCTGCCCCTCTTACGAAAACAGGCTGCTGGCCAGCACCCGGACGGAACTCAATGCAGCTCTGGGAATGTACAGCTCTCCCTATTCAGCAGCCGCAGCGAGCCAAGGTTATGCCAACTACCTTCCTTACAGCACAGACCCATCAACTCTTTACACCACACTGGTGAGTGGACGTCCAAATACCAAGCTTCGTCCCACGTCCGGGAGCTTTTATTCTATTGCTACCTCTGGGCATAGAGGGAGGGGGGAAAGGGGGGGGTCAGCTAGCCTTCAACAGGCGACAAATTTGCTTTAGGACATGGGGAGTGAGGGAGGGAAGAGGGGAAAGTAGCAAAAAATGCTAAGACAGATGCCTCGCCCTTCTGGGGTAAAGGCAGCAGCGGGGGCCCCTCAGGACAGCAGGGATCAGAGATACAGCAGGGGCGTCATAGGATTGGAATGCATGGAGCCCCCACTGATTCAGCCAGACAAGTGGAGGAATTTCCTATTTTAACACCTTCAATTTTAACGTCAAAAGCTGCTCCTTCCCTTCCAGAACCCTCAGTATGAAATTAAGGATGGCACCAGCAGTTTGCACTCGGGATTCGCACAGCCTGCCGCTTTCTACCCCTACGATCCTTCCTTAGGGCAGTACCAGTACGACAGGTAAAACCCCTTTGATCAACTGCGAGTTGCATTAATATCTCTCTGCGCTGCAGCAACAGCTATCCAAAAACCGCGGGCTGTCCTAGCTGGCAAATGTTATACAAAGCATCCAAGCAAGGGGCTAACAGCAGTCAGCTAACGTAAAACTTTGCCGCTCATCTGCCTGGTAATTGCAGCGGTAATCAAGTTCCAGGAAAAGGCAAACTGGATTAGCAACATCTGCTGCTAAAGCGGTGACACGTGGTACTCTCTATTAAAACTGGGTGTAACCCTCTGCTTATGACCTCCTAGCACAGGGTGAACTCGAAACGGGACCGCAACGTAATGACCCCCCCCCCCTTCTCTGGTCCTCTTTGTTCCCAGGAATAAAAGCATCAGTCGGTTTTTTTTTTTAAGTGGCAAATAAATAAAATACCCAGAGTGAAGTAAGCTTAGTAATTCTGGCTAATAAAACCCAGTGGTAGGGGGGTGGTAATTGTTTAGCTTGAGTAGCTTTAATCTTAACAGACAGTTTGGTAGTATAGTTAATTTTGTACCACAATTTTGTATTCCCATCCAGTGACATTTCCTCTGTAAATATTTCATGGCAGGTATGGGACAGTGGATTTCAGTGGCTCAGCCAGGCGCAAAAATGCAACTCGAGAGACAACCAGCACCCTTAAGACCTGGCTGTACGAACACAGAAAAAACCCTTATCCCACCAAAGGGGAGAAAATCATGCTGGCCATCATTACCAAAATGACTCTGACACAAGTGTCCACTTGGTTTGCTAACGCCAGACGGAGGCTCAAGAAGGAAAACAAAATGACCTGGTCTCCCAAGAACAAAGCAGGAGAAGAGAGAAAAGATGAAAACAAGGGGGAGGAAGATGAATATGGCACCGAAAATGAAGGCAAAGGTAGGGGGTGGCGGCGGACATCTAGGGCGAGTGACTTTGAATTGGATTGAGCTGGGGTGGAATCCATGCAATTCTGTTTCCTGAGAGCCATGTCTTCATTAGGAAGGCGTTTAAAAAGCAAGACGAGACAGATCCCATCTCAAAAGACAGTAGCAAACTCTATAGGAAGTGGCATTAAAAGTCATTAGGTATCAGCCTCTACAAAGCATCCCCACACACAAATATAGGGTCAGCGATTAACATCTTGCGTTGCACACCCACCATGCTCGTGCCCTTTCACAGTCTCACTAATGTGTTGGTTTCTCCCCCCTCCCCTCCTTCATTATTTTAAAAAGCAGGTCAGAAAAGCTTCAAGGAAGAAAAGGAATTGAGACTGAGCGACCTGGACGATTTAGACGAGGATGAAGAAGACAAGAGTGCACACCCGGCGGCTTCCAGTGCCAGCTCTGCTTTGCCCGAGCCTGAGAACAGGGACTGCAGCCTGACCCCACCCAGCAATTTCCACCCTCTCCCCTGTAACAAAACCATGCGGGGGGCCGGGGGAGACTTTTTAGAGACTGTGGGGCAAAAGACAGCCAGCGTGGTGGGCACCGTGAGTCCGGGGCAGCAATACGAAACCACAGACAAGCCCAGAATCTGGTCGTTAGCTCACACCGCAGGGGCCAATGTTATAGTTGGCCGCACACACTCCGAACCAAGGACAGCGAGCCCTGGCTGTTTGCTCGGCCGGGGAAGACGCTCTGTGTCTGGACACTGCCCCGAGGCGCCACCCCTGGCCAGCCTCAGAGCCCCGCCCGTTGCGGACAGTGCGTTCGAAGAACTGCCCCAGGCCACCAAGATTTTTAGAAACTCTTCTTTCAACCTGCAGTCTATCCAGCTAAGCTGTGCTTCCTATCCCGTCCTGGAGGAGCCATGCCAGTACTCTTCAGGAGCCGAAGGTACTTCCATTTCTCTTCACCCGGATGGGGGGAGGGGACATACCTGAATGCTCAAACTGGCAGCTCAGCCTACACAAATGGCCTCCTTCCCCATTAGCTGCCTGCTTCTAGTCCAACACGTTTGTTTACAGCACCGGTCACATGAAGAACATACAACTCCTGCTAATTCGATGCAGCACAGAGCTGGCTGCTTGGCCGAATCCTGACCTTTTCTGTCATGTTTTAAACAATGATTCTAGTACAACCAACTCCTGGCTGGGGTGAGGGAGTGGGGTATGGAGCAGGCCCCAAAAGTCTAAGCGACTGAAAGGATTTCAGAGAGCTGGAAAGCCTTTTGGCCTAGGTCAGGCAAAGCAAATGTACCTTTGTGAAGCTTCAACTTTGTGATAAATTGGTTGTGTCTGTACGCAGGGTTTGGGAGAAATGTGAAACCCAGCCAAGGAGCCATAGATCTCAGTGAAGGTTGTGTAGTGCAGCATAAAGATAAGCTGAGAACAGCTTTTAGGCCAGTGCTGAAGAGGTGAGGTAGGTAAACGAACTTTCCTGCACACTAAACCATTTTATGGGCTCTCAAGGGGACAGTAAAAGACGTGTATTTTCAGAGAGAATCCGTGCCTTGTTTGCTAGGGGATACCGCTTCGGTTCTGAAGTATTACAAACAGATTCTACAAAAGCCCAGGGTCCCTTTGGCTAGCGGAACTTCGTGTGTGCGAATGACTGATGTGACCTGTTAAAACAGCCCGACTGTAACAAACTATATGGTTTTATTTGAGTGCTTAGTGGTTCAGGTTATTGGGTCTTCTGAAACATTTGTGGGAGAGAAAGAACAGTTGCTGGCTACAGTGTTGTGAGTTTGGTGGAGAGGAGAGAGGATAGGCGCAAATAATGGTATCTGTGTTCTGCTTTGCAGGGAAATTTCTCCCAGGACCAACAACTATTCTAGTAAGTTAGTTTAAAACGTTATTTGAGCACACAGATAATTAGGTCCACATGTTCCTATTCAGTAAGCAAATTGCTGAGAAACATTTACTGTGTCTTTCCCCCAAAAAATGTTGCACCTGAGTTTTGTTTTGTAAAACTCCAAAATTTTCAATACTATAAATTGGGATGTTTTCATAGCTTTTAGCCTCTTAAGGCGCGGGGCATACACTTGACCAATGCTAGTGAAATTTTCATCACCTTTTTTCCCCCTCTCAGCAGGTTAGCCCAGCACCTTTGTGAGAATCACGAAGATGGGTCTGAGCATCAAGGCTCTTGGCTTGAAAAATCCTCCGCCAGCAGGGAGGAGCCCTACTCCGAAGCATTAAATATAACTCTAGCGTCCCGTCTTCTTTTCTGGAGGAGCGGTCATAACATATGCACAACTTGCTTTTAAAAAATGGATGAGACTAAAACCCCGCTCGGAAAGAGACCAGGGGAACTTGAATAAATTATAGACTTTGGCTCATGCACTGGATCATTGTAGTTTCGCACAAGTTTACAAGACAGTACTCCATCCCCGCCCTGCCACCGCTATCACTCCGAGTTTGAACAGACCCGCCTCAAGAACCATCGTGTTCAATGTACAACTTTGTCATTTGTAAAATACCAGTGATTAGCGTGCTTACCAAAAGGCCAGTATTAATTTTCATCCCACCTTGTCCTATTAAAACAAACCACACAAACCACAGTGCTTTCATTCCTCCCCTCTCCCCCTTTTTTTTGGTAAAGTATGTTTGTAAATCTCCTTGTCTGTGTGGTTCTGAAGAGACAAAAGAGCGGGGTACTGTTTTAAGGACATTCGACGGGCTGTTTAGTTTCTGTCATTGTATAAAGATCTCGCTGAACGTATTTTTAAGAGTCTCTAATTAAAATGAATCAGCTGAATGCTGTAAAGCCGTCTTGCAAACTTGAGGAACTTATGTCTGAACTACTCAAAGGTATGACCAATAGGACAAGCGAGCGCTTTCTCTCTCCCTCCTTCCTGCCCTCAACTATGTTGGCTTTCCCCTGTTTTTAAAGCATCCACCTCTCCTCCGAGACTTGCATGATAAGGTGGGGGGGAGGGGATATTGGGTGCCCCTGTCAGTTTAAAGTCTAGCAACTGGTCTGGAGTGGCAAAGTGAGTGGTCATCACCATAATTCAGTTAAAAGAGCAGTGTTGAACTTTACAAGGCAGACAAGAAAAGGAAACCGCATCTCTGCATTATTTCTGTTTAATTAAAAGTGTCATCAAACACTTTCTGTTCAGACTAATAAACCAAGCAGGGATGAGGAAAGAACGTTTCTTTGTTCCCTGTTTCTAGAAGCAGTGGCAATAATTTAAATTAATAACTGTGGTAATTAAGAGGTCATCTATAGATCAACCCGATACCAGCCATTTCCAAGTTCACCAGGGTCAACATTTACATTAAGTCATTTGTGGTCAATAGAGTCCAATGAATTCTGCCCTAATAAATCAGGGAAATCAATCTTGAAAATCGAGTAGAGTTCTACATGTTTACCAAAGGCTACTAAGACAAGTGGGACTGCTCAGGGGGGATCCTATAGTTTTGTGACTGAGAAGAAGTGAAGCGTTTCACGGGGATAAGATACTGAAGATCAATGAGAAGGGATCAGGGGGAGTGATTGGAAGTGGACTGTGTAACACACCCACGCTCTATGAATCTGTAGGGTGGGATTGTGTCTATACTGATAGACTCACGTCTGTAACGTCGTGTTTTCCTTCTTTAGCGTATGTTTCATACTTGGAATTTGCATAACAACTGGAAGAAGTAACTATATGTTTGTTATGAGTTAATTATCATGTCTTCCAAGTATGAAACACACACACAAGACACACAAAAATAGTTGTCCCTTGCATAATGGCAGGTTTCAGAGTAGCAGCCCTGTTAGTCTGTATAAATACAAAAAAGTTGTATATGATCTCTATAGATTATGAATATAACTCTCACACATCAATTTTATGTAGAAAATGTAGTATGTCCTTTTTATTGTAAATACTCCTAAAGTGCATATTTTAATGTATTTTCCATTATTTATAAATATTTCAGCTTTAATGCTGAGAAGCAGCACGGGGTGTTGTGATGAAGACCGTCAGTAAAAAAGGTTACCATCATTTTCCAGTTTTGTGGTCCAGTCAGTTCAGCCCTCACAACATTCCCATTGGGCTCAGTGGGAGACTTGCCTAAGCGAAGAGGGCTGGGTTTGCCTCTTCACAAAGTCTGCTCGCAATGTAACCACAATCCCTGTTCTAACTGGAACCATTTCAAGTGGCCTATGCCGAGGCTACTGACTGGGCTCCTAGGACTGGAACTTTATAGCTCTTATTAGAAGTAACAGACAGATCATTCTGAACTATTTACTGATCACACACTCATCTTAACAGGAATTAACTCTTAATATCCATCTAGTTCCTCATTCAAACCGTAATGACCACTAGAAGGGGATCAGACTGCTTTCATTCGGTTTTTAATTACCAGATGATGGAGGGAAACTGACGGATTTTGCACCTCTCTAGGTCTGAGGCGACTTCTTGTGGCTTAAAAAATAACCTGAAAATCTTTATTTCCCTGATTAAGACATGCAGAACTATTCTATTGCCTTTTTCCTAGGTATGGATTTCGGCACTGATTGCCCTACGTTGATTTGTACGAACTAGGGTGACCAGACAGCAAATGTGAAAAATCAGGAAGGGGGTGGAGGGTAATAGGAGCCTATATAAGAAAAAGACCCCAAAATCGGGGACATCTGGTCACTCTAGTACGAACTCTCCTTTAGCTACAGAGTTTTCTCTTTCCGACAAACCTTCGCTTTACCGAGAGATTTTGCATCTTGTGGACAGTGGTATTTTTTTTAATGCCAAGATGCTCAGAAATTATTTGCTGTGGTGCGCGCAGTAACACACAACCCAAAGGAACATATAAATAGATGCCTTGTGTGTCTAGAGGGATTGAACCAAACCACCCATCAAACAGATAGCACTGAATGAAATCAGTAGAATAGAAGAAGTGCACAGCTCCTTAGAAAGAACCAATCACTTTCTAATATATTCCCTTTAGGTACAAAGATGACATGATTGAGACTTATGCTACTTCCCCATGCATGTTGCTTTTACACTTTCTTATGCATTCTTGGGAAAGCCCAGCCTCGCAGGAGCAGCAGGCTGTGGCAGTGACCTGCAGCTTAGAGGCAGGGAAATTAAGCTGCGAGAAGATAAACATTATTTCAAGTCGGATTTGAAGGATTAGCGCTTGTAATAAAGAGTATTAGGCCCATTGGGAGGGTTCTTGCAAGTCGACGGCTCAGGCGCTCCCATCCCATCACCCGCCGCAGAGGGGACAGGTGTTTTCTGTGCTGGGAAGTGACGCAGAGGTTTTCCCTCAAGGACCCGTTTCTTCAAAGCCAGGGAACTTCGTTGAGTTTCCCCCGCTGCTAAAATGTCACACCCATGTCCTCGTGCCGGGTTGTTAATTGGCCTTTCTTTCTAAGCAGCCTGGAATCAACCCGCACACACCTGAGCTGCTGCTCCCAGGGAAGCAGAAAGGAGAAGTAGGTAGTATGGATACGATCTATTCGCGGCCGAGTTTAACGCTAACAATTAAGGGGAGGGTTCATAGGGGTGGGGGGACCTCGACAGCTGCTGTAATTAGACAAACCGGACTTGGGAGCATTTCCTGAGAATGAGAATACAAAACCTCTGCACTCCCCACGTCCTGTCCCTCTGCCGGAGCAGCAGGAAGGAGCTTCTCCTGCGAAGGCCAGAGACCGCGGTTCTTTGCCCTCAGAAGGAACCCAAGACCATCACCATCAGCGCCTTGAGAAGTCGCTGTCCTGCCCGTAAAAACGGGCCTCCGGCCTTCTCGTTGGAAGCCAGCTGTTGACACGCGTCCTAGTTTGATTTGAGTTTTAGTGGCTTCCCACCCGCCACCCTCCGCCCTCCAGGTCGGAAGGGGAGGTGGCCACTGGAGCATGCCAGTGAGCCCAGAGAGAATGACAATCAAAGCAAGTGCGCGGCGCAGGACACTGGAGCTTCCCGGCGAACTCTGATGTGCAAAGCAGCCCAACTTCCATGGGCTCTCAGGGAGAGAGGGGATCTTGGAGCCTCTAACTCTACACATCCTGCAGGACGGTACAATGAACCCTGACAATCCCAGGCCCTGGAGCGACAGTGGAAGAAGAGGGGAATGGTGACCTAGTGTGGGAGCAAAGCACACATCCTCCATCGCTGCAAGGATCCCCAGTATCATAGTATGCCTAGTTCCCTTGACACCGCTCTGTCTTTTGAAGACTAATTGTACCCAAGCACTCCAGACACCGCCATCTCAATTGGTTTTGGAAAGATTGGTTCAGAACTGGCGATTGGGGGATACTTAAACACTTTGGTGTATGTTCTAAGGGCAAGCGACTGAATTAAGGTGACCTGCTGTGAGTCTTAAGATACTTTTTTTTTTAATTTTGCTCTCCTTTTATTAAAGGTCAAGCGAGCCCGATGCAGATTATCCAGGCTGCTCAGAACTCCCAGCAATCTGCCCATGCCGGCAAGATATGTATCGCAAATCTCTCAAAATATAATCTTGGGGAATCATATTCTGAATACTGTTTTGATTAAAAAAATCAGAGCAGGGATTGATGCAGAACTAATATGAAAAGAGCGGAGCACAAGCCGGAGAGCGCCTTAATATTTAATAACAAATAAAAAAATGGTCTCGCCCAGATTTTAAAAGAGCAAATTCAAAGCATTAAACACGATAATAAAAATCTAGATCTGTTGGATGAGCTTTATTATGAACCAGATTTTTTGTATAAGAATCAGCACAGGAAAGTGAACTCTGTGGGTTCCCCCCTCCCACTTGTTTACTATGGACGCAATGACCCACACGCGGCAATTACAAAACGAGAATAAAGTTGACGTTGCCAGGTACTCAGAGCCCTCAACTCCCGCTGATTTTAACACCCAATGGGGTCTCAACATCGGGCAGGACTGGGCCCTTGAAGAAGAGCACAGTCAAGGTATCAGCTCGGATTGTCTGCGAAAGAGCAGCTGAATCAGACGCAGCATCGAGTGATATGAACAGTGACCAAAGAAATGTCCTCAAACCTATTTGGCAGTCAAGAAAGGAAACAGGAGAAAGCGGGGCGGGAAGGACAGGACTCAGATGCCTTCCGTGGATGCAGCTTCCTTGATTAAAGACCTGTTGCTAGCCAGCCTGTTTTAGAGGGAGAGTCAATGCTGCCCTTTCTCCCAAATCACTTCCATTTGGGACCCTCTTGTAGGATGGTCGCTATTGCGGTATTTACCATAGCGCCCCTACCGGCAACATCCTATGGTGAATACGGTGTGGTTACAGCCTACCTGCAGCAGCAAATGTCAATCATGCTACAGAGCAGCCAACATGAGTGGATAAATACACCCCAGTACAATTACTATATTGCCTTGAAACATCACATCCGGGCACTGTCACTCCACGGTCTGGAACTCATGTGTTGCTCATTGTAGCACATTGCTATACCCGGTGATCCCGTCATAGTGTAGATGCTAGCGCGGTGAGAGGGACTAGGGGAAGTCGTTACAAGGCCACTGCAATAAAAGCTATTTTGAGATTATGGGATGGTGATATACTTTTAATGTACGGCGTATTTACATAATATAGAGTGATAGCGCAGGTAAGTGTTATTCCTTTTGTTCGGAATATATTACATTCTGATGACAAACAGCCCCTCTTTGTGCCTGTTTTAGCGGCACGTGAGACTGTGGACAACTTGCCTCTCCCACTAGATCAACAAGAAACAAGTGATGCTGTGGTACAAAGAGCATCTACCCCAGTACGATGCCCCCTGCAAAGGAGAACAGATTCGCTGTTTAGTTTTCAACAGTGAGATCGCTCTGCCAAGACAGGTATCAACCCTGACACTTCAATGCCAAATCTTACTCGTCAACAGCGTCCTCCCAACTGAAATGCACCTTCCAGCTAAGCAATGGTGAGAAGCAAGAGATCTCTGGACAGCCACAATGGATACATCATTTGAAACCTGCGGTTTTAAGGAGTCCAGATGATTTAAATCGCAGCTTTCATTTACACGAACCGCAGGTTCATTTTAGGGCGGGCTTACATGATAATTCTGAGGTGTTTCACTTCTGCCAGGACAGATACGATTAGTGCTTTGGCAGAACCTCTGTCAAGAACAAGGAAACCTGCGACAAGCAACTGGGTAATAAAGCCACCCTAATGTCTTTCTCTCTCCTGATTTGGTTTCCTTTCTGTCTCGAGATCAAGTTCACAGAGGTGCTGGAGTCACTCTGCGACATTAAAATAATCAGGATAACTTGGTTTAAAAGCAAATGTTCTATAAAACCAGCGAGCGCAGGAAGTCATCCCTCTGCCTAGAGAGTTTCAATACAGTTCAATCACTCGAGGGGGTGGGGGGAGACCCACCACTACCAATGCCAATGTAAGTCTTGTCTCCTCCGGGGGCCCCGAATACAAGAAACCCATCATGAATCATTTCCCCGAATGTCCCTACGTTCAGCTCGGCCCCTCCCAATCCTGGTCCATGATGGAGGGATTTCTCCTGCCGTGGGGACTCGGAGGTTTAAGAGAGTGGAAAGGTGGTATCCCGCGTGGCAAGTCTATCTCCCTTGTCAAGATATGACACGCCACATCACTTGGCTGGAAACATCCTCAGATGAGGGGAATCGGATTTTATCTCCCCACCGCCGGGCCAAGGGGACGGGTTCCGGATGTCACACCGCCTCCCCTACCTTCCAGATTAGATACAACAGTTCACAAGTTTGTAGCCTATCAGTGCGCTTTGTTTCCCAATTAGTGAACACGCAGACACGACCTTCCCCTCCCCTCTAAGATTATTTCTCTCCCTGGCCTCTGAGCGGGCCGGCTCGGGGGAGCTGGGACCCGTTGATTGATGCGTCCCACGCTGGGTTAGGAAGTTTGGAAAACAAAGTTCGCCTGCTAATGGCTCTCAGTTCCCCTGCGGATGAGCAGACGCGGGCTGCACACTTCACTGAGCGCGCTGGGGGGAATGTGTGTCGGGCATTGTTCGGGATCGTGTCTCGCCCCCCTCGGAATTCGCCGGACGCTGCTAATGAATTTTTTTCCAAGATAATTATCGGGGACCTGGAGCCCGGGGATGAAAAGGCGGCTTTGTGCGGCCTGGCTCCCCCCGCCACTCGCCGTGCCCTCTGGGCGACCCAGCCTGCCAGGCAGGGGCATCTGAGCTGCCCGGGGATTGCCCCACGACCTACTTCTGCCCACTGCCCAGGACGGAGCCGCCTCGCTGTCTCCCTAGCCGGCCAGGGCAGGCAGGCTGCTGCCTTCCCCCACCCTACCGAGCTCTCCCAATGCAGGTACATTGGGAAGACACACGGAGGTCACGTCTACACGGGGATTCGTTGTAGTTTAACCCGGCAGCACATTCTGGTGTTGGCAGGTGCTGCATAGGGCTACACACAGCTCGAAACAGACTTGTACAGCGGTGGGTTTTACCTCGATGTAACTTGGGGAGGTCAACACCGTTACCAGCCCACACCCTTTGATCCTTGGGGTTACCTCCGCTGGCTATAGCCAGGTGGAAACTACAGCGCCCTGTCTCCCCCCAGATGCCAGGTAACTCCAGTTAGCCGCCTGGCTGACAAACACAGCCTTTCTCAGACACATGTGTGTCTGGAACACATGTGAGCAGCATCTACACTAGAGTTCGCAGTCACCTTCCATGTGAAACACCAGTGGTCCAGTGTAGACAGGAACACCCACAATTCTGCTACAGAAGCATTAGGCTAATGCAGTGGTTCCCAAACTTTAATAACCTGTGCACCCCTTTCATTAAAATGTCAAGTCTCACGAACCTCCTAGTAAAAATTTCCAGGGATTTTCTCTTTTACCTGAATAAAAATTATAAAAGATGTGATCCTAGAAATATAAAGTTTGTTTTTATGACATGGTTATTACACAGTTTATTATTAATTATTTATCATTACAATATTTTTATTATGTTATGAAAACAGCAACACTTCCAAGCTCTCACTCTCATAGCTTGTATCACTTTGAATAAGCCTGTTATAAGACAAGGCTCTTATGTTTCATCAAGGAGTATCAGATGTGAAACAGCACAAAGGTATTTAAGAAGCCAACTCAAAGAGTTCCTCCTACACAAGCATTCAGGTCTTGAGCAGTCCAGGCAAACAGTGCACATTACAACAAAGCTTAAATTTGTTCTTCATAATAATTTAAAAAACAATACTAGCTTCCTATTTAATTTTTAAAATGGCAAAAAAAATTCACCTCCCTTTCCATTTCTTACAAGGAGTCCTGAAGTTGAAATCTCCTCAGTGTGATAGATAGGCTTGCTTTGATCTGCTTAGCTCTTGGAAGTCCGGGGGTTCCATTAGGGAATCTGTTCCCAAGAACCCCTATAACATTTTGCGAACTCCAGTTTGGGAACCACTGGGCTAGTGCAAAAACCAAAGAATCAGTGGCAACCATCGATCTGAAGTTTCTTTTCCAAAAGCAAACACTACTCCTTTTCTTTCAAGTGGCTGCAGGCCAGTTATTGCTCTACTGGTTCTGCCTTCACTTGCTGGATGGGGGAAGGCTTTTTAATTATATAAAAATGGAAGGTTGTGTTAGTAAAATTAGTTCAACAAATAACACTAACCATCACAGATACAGAGCCAATCTCAGAGCAGCTTCACTTGTGTGGTCTATGCAGGAGGGGGTGGGGGGAAGAGAAAGAGGGTAGAAGTTGAAAGTCTGTCTCTCTCTCTCTGGGCTTGTCTACATTATACCATTTTCATCTTTGGAAATAACTGTAAATAGTCAAGATAGGTGCCAGGATTCTGGCCTGGGCAATCCTCACTCCCTGATGGTATCGGCATCCTGATGGTTAACTCCACTTTGGAGAGTCAAGGGATAACATTTGGTAAGGGACCCAAGGTAAAGTGGGTGTAACTAGAAAATCAGAACAAGGCTCATTGAGTTTGACACCCTATTTGTAGCCTCCACTGATAACTGAAGAACCCAGTTTGCTAACTCAACGTTCCATTTGTATATTACAAACCCTTTCCCTATTAACCCAGCTAAAGGTAAAAATAAACTGGAGGGCTGTCACACACTGCAGTGTCTGCAGGTTGAGCATAGGGCACATACCTGAGGCTCCTTCCACTCTTCCATTTCCCCTTCCCTTTCCCAAGCTCCGTGTGTCTCATCCTCCCATTTCAGGGACTCCATGCAGTTCACCCCCACCCCAATATCAGGGGCTGTGTGTGTCCCCCATAGCCCCTTCCTCCATAACATGGTCTCTTGTATCCCCCATTTCCACTCCTCATCTCCTCTCCACTCCTCTAGGTCCCTCCTTTTCTTTCCCAGTCTCTACATACACTGATTTTGGATACTTGCTTCGATACCCAAACCACCCATTTCTGGCTCACATCTCTGCTTCCCTCATCACCACCACCCCCATTCCCATGCATCTCCCTGCATTAGCCCCCATCCCTTCCACCATTCCCTTGCTGAGTTCCTGCTTCCCCCTCACTACCACCAACTTCACTTTCCTACAGTCCACTCTCCTCTGGGTCCCTGCATCTCCTATCACTTGTCCCCTACACTCTACTCTCCTCTGGGTCCCTGCATCTCCTACCACTTGTCCCCAGTCCTCACTAATCCCTTGCTTTCTCCCCCCTTCTCCACTTCCCTTTTGGGTTCTTGCTTCCCCACACTCTCGCAGCCCCATGCCTGTAGTTCCTGCTGCTTCCCCGCTCTGCTCTTCATACACACACACCCACACACACAGTTCCCACTCCCCTTTGCTCTTTCCTCCACAAACGCTCCCTGTAGGGCTTATTTTTGACTGAGTTCAGGCTACAGACAATGCCCCATGCAGCAAGTTACATTGCTGGCTCCCACACATGTAAGCAGGGGCTGTAGAGAGCAGAAAGATTCTTCTGTCTACAGTACCAGACAGTCTGAGCCCCCGGTTTTCTTCTCTATCAGGCTTTTCTGGTATTTCCATTTACATCAAACACCAATAGGGTTGTGTTCATGGATGCATAGAACATACCCAGGAATTCTGGAATTAAGCAGACATGATGTTCCAAAGTTATTGCATTACAGACAAACCGAGAAATGCCAGGGAGTCAAGGGGAGGGCCTTGCTTTGCTCAGTCAGTATATAAAAACAACAGTTTTCAAGCAACTTACCACCACCGGCGAACATGTAACATCAATAAACAATGTCACAATGAACCACTGGTTCTGAAAAGCCCCCTCAACCCCTTCAACACTCCAGCTCCATATGTTTATAAACAGCCCAGCCACAGTGTGGACAAGTCTGATAACCCATGTGCAGTTCTTCCCTGCTGTTAGCTATACTTGTTAGTGCCTCTCAGGTTAGCCTAGCCAACCATGGGCCAGTTACCTCCAGTTTAAAGATCCACTTCACCTGAGCTAGAAATTGGGGGGGAGGGCAGGAGTCAGGTTATGGGCAACACCTGAGTTATACCTCCAGCTAACAATGCAGTGAAGACAAGCCCTTTAAATCTAGATTACTCGTCTCTCTAGAGATCTTTTTACTTAAAAAAAAAATGAGCAGGGGGTTAACCCAAGTTAGCTAAAAGAACAGTGAAGACAACTCAAGTTTTAACATGGGTGAGTTTTTTTAGTTAAAGCCTATCAGGGAACCTGGGGTTTAGCTCAAGCTGCTAACCCCTGTAAAATCTAGAGCAGCTGAGTCTAAACTGCTATTTTAATAGGGGTAACTAACCTGGATTAAAGAGTAAAAGACACATTTTTTTTCTTTTTCACGCACAGTAAATACATTGAGAGGGATGCTCTAGCTGCACAAGTTACTGGGCATGACTCAGGAATTACAGGATGAAGTATTGTGATCCAAAATACTGCAGTAACTAGGTGGTATTACGGCTGAAAAAGGATCAGAGGGTTATAGTAAATCACAGATTAAATACGAGTTACCAATGTGATGGAATTGCCAAAAAAAAAAAAAAAAAGGCTAATCTCATTCTGGGGTATATTAACAGGAGTATTGAATGTGAGACACAGGAGGTAACTGTCCCACTCGACTGGGCATTAATGAGGCCTCTTTGGAGTTCTGTGTCCAATTCTGGGTGCCACACTTTAAGAAAGATGTGAACAAACTGGAGGGAGTCCAGAGAAGAGTAACAAAAACGATCAAAGATTTAGAAACTAACATATGAGGAAAGGTTTTAAAAACTAGGCATGTCTAGTCTTGAGAAAAGAAAGCTGAGGTGGGGCCTACTAACAGTTTTCAGATATATTAATGGCTGTTATAACGAGGACTTCAGTCAATTGTTCTCCATGTCCGCTGAAAGCAGGGCAAAAAACAATGGGCTTAATCTGCAGCAATGGAGATTTTGGTTAGATATTAAGAAACATTTTCTCACTAAAAGCATAATTAAGCTCTGGAGTAGGCTTGCAAGGGCAGTTGTGGAATCTCCATCAGAAGTTTTTTAAGAACAGATTGGACAAACACTTGTCAGGGCTGATATAAGTTTACATGGTCCTGCCTCAGTGCACAGGGCTGGACTTGACTTCTTGAGGTCCCTTCCAGTTCTACAGTTCTATGATTCTATACCAGGCAGGTGATCAGATTCATCAGCTCTTCCCAACCTTTTGAAAGATGAAGCCCATGTCAGGAAAATGAAACAAACTGGATCCCCCTTTAACACTTGTAATAGTAGCAGGTCAGCATGGATAAACTTGCCCTGCTATTGGTTTGCACCCCCCAGCTAGCCCGTCACTCCCCTTTTTAGAAAGACATGCACCACACTTTGGAAGACAGTGAATTAAATGGGTCATATTCAGAATAGCTCCTTCCTGGGCTTAAAATCCATGATTCTCTGAGACTGGAGTCCAGGATTTCATATCTACCATTGATGCATAGTGAAGCTTTGGACAACACTCTTTAGGTCCAAATCCTGCTCACCTTACTCAAGCCAGTAGTTTCATTAATTGCACATGCCTACGTTTCCCTAGTGTGTATTATGGGGATAATACTTATCTGCCTCGCAAGGTGCTGTCTAACTGAACTTCAGCTTGTAACGTACTTCAACAGCCTCACATGGGGGTTGCTAGATTAGAAATTATTATTTGTGGCTGCAGTTGTTGTTATGAAGCAGTATATTATGGTGAGTGATTATTTCAAGCTGCTCTAAACCAGTGTAGGCTGTTCCTTGTGCCAGGTGTCATTTCAGGACCAATGCATCTGTTACTGGGAATTTTTTTTTAAACCTACTGTTCATCTGAAAATAAATCATAGGCCAGGACAGGTGGGTAACATACTGGAAATACTGCATATTTATTTAATCTGGATTCTTTTTCAATCTACTTAGCAGGACAAATACTTTTTTTTTTCTAGCCAGAATCTGAAAGCTGGATTTTTCATCTGAAGAGGAGAAAACATCCTGATAACACCTTGAGGTAAGTAGAACAGTGTATCTCAATGATCTTTAGCAACACATTGGTAGTTTCTAGCCTTTAAAAGACTTGAGAGAAGTGAAAAAAGTTCTCAAGAAAAAATCCACCTTGAAGATTTGTAGTAAACTTCCTAGTGCTTTATATCTTGCTTTCTACCCTTCTGGGGAGACTCTTTGGGAAACAAACTCATATATTCAGAGTAAAGACCTTATATATGCATATCTCAAAGCCATTACATCTACTACCTGGATTTTCCAGAGACACAAGGCAGCCTTAAATATGCCTCAACTAGCCAGTGGAAAACTCCCCCAGTTTCTCCTACATTCTCCAGTTCTTCAAGGCCACTGATCCCCAGATGACAGTATCTCCTCTTGGGACTGTGGGCGAGCTGAAGTCACAGTGGGTCTCTAGGATCTGGCAAGGGAAATGGCGCCTTAAAGATGTCTTTTCCTTTCTCCACCCCCAATCCTGTACCGAAAGCAGCTTGGCCTGATCAGCATATTCAGCCTTTTTATTTGCAGAATGCCGTCTTCACTTGTCGACTGAGCCAGTAGCTGGCCTTTAAAATTTGCTAACCTTTGGCTCATCTGTTGGTTTCCTTAATGACCACTGTCTTATAAGACTTGCACGCTACATTAAGTGACTTCCTTTGGAAGGAAAAATGGAAGAGGTACCCTACAAAAAATTGAAATCCTCCCTCTACCTACAGCATGAATTGTTATACAGGTGGATACATTTATTATATTGTTGATACATTATATGACAATTTCATACAAGTAAATGGAGCAATCTACTTAGTTATTCTTTTTAAAGGAAGTCTTCACCAGGAAAGTGTCTGAAAGCATCAGCCTTCAAACCTGCTACCATGAATGTTAGCGCTCCCATAGATGTTAGGAGTTACTAAGACTTAAATTATTACTTTGTACATGTTATCACCAACCTTGTTGCAAGGCAGCCCCTCAAAGAACTGATCAAGAAAAAGAAGCAATAGAGTTAGATGGACAAGTACCTACACTCAAGAAATATCACCTTAGGCATATCAGAGTTATTGGCTGATTTGACTCAGAGGAAAAGCTTGGCTTATTGTAGATTCCAGCTCTGTTGGACTCATGTTTTAATGGAAAAGTATTCTCAAGACTTTAACATTCTGCATTTCATGAGAGGTTTCGCATATTGAGGTCTCTTTTCTAGAGCACAGGCAATCCGGGTGATAACCATGGACACAAGTGAGCACAAATGTGTAAGAGATGCAGACACAAAATACCCTTTTGAGTAGGGGAAGCTGAAGTGGGTTGGGAGTCAGAAATCTGGGGGCTAGGCTTACCTCTTTTGCAAAGACTGATGTTTATATTTCTGTTCAGTTTAGCTTAATGAATGTAATCTGTTTAAAATGACTTACCCTGGTTTAAAGTGCATCTGTATTAGGGATTTGCACCCATGTAACTGGATTGATTAAAAAATTGATTGAGTTATATTGGTGTAAGTTTTTGAATATAGACATGCTGTAAGGTTGGTGACATTTCATCCATTGATTTTCACTATGTGGATGTTTGGAAGGACACGAGCTAGAAGCTTAAATTTAAACAAAAGTTTAGTTTCTGTGCCAAGTGGTGGATTCGGTGGCAAATTCCACAAATGTGGCATTGCAGAGTACTCAAGGTCTTGCTCTCACTTAAATTTGTCTTAATTTTATTCAACCTCATCTTCATAATCAATTATAAATAGCTTCAACCTGATTCACATTGAAAACCTGTGTCTACTGCTTGATCTTTCAGTCAAAAGAAAATCCTGCTGGCTACAATGTAGCGTTGTCCATCCTCTTCCCATCTGATACATAATGTAATAGTTTGCCTTTCTATGTGGGGAAAATACTTCACTTCCAAAGAAGTTATGGTTTCATAGAATTTTAACTTGGGGCCAAATTTGCTAGCACCATGCCCTACCAGAATGTAGAATGTTTAAGCAGAGCTACTGCTCAGTGCTTCTGATATCCTTTGTGGAGCAAAACCAGTTCCACATTAAACCATGTGACTAACAAGCCTCTACGCTGATGCAAAATGTTTTTGGCTGCACAGACTGCCCAAGGGCTGGGCCTAAGAGAGGAAACTCCTCCTGCCCCTCTTTTCTTCATATCATGCCTTCATGCAGCACCATGCAGTGGGTACTTCATCCCAGAAAAGTTACTCCAATCTCTGACGAGAAATATCACACCACACAGCCACAGACCGCATCGTTGAATACAGGTATCAGAGGGGTAGCCGTGTTAGTCTGGATCTGTAGAAGCAGCAGAGAATCCTGTGGCACCTTATAGACTAACAGACGTTTTGGAGCATGAGCTTTCGTGGGTGAATACCCACTTCGTCAGATGCATGTAGTGGAAATTTCCAGGGGCAGGAAACCAGCTAAAACCCCCCAAGCATTTCCAGGGGCAGGAAAACCAGCTAAAACCCTCCAACGCCATCATCAGGGTATCTACAAACCCATCGCTGGACAATGATCCCACACTTTCACAGGCTTGGGTTGGCAGACCAATTCCTCACAGACAACCTGCCTACCGGAAACGTATTCTCACCAGCAACTGCACACCGCACCATAGACTCTTAACTCAGGAAACCAATCCATGCAACAAACCTCGATGCCAACTCTGCCCACATATCTACACCAGTGACACCATCACAGGACCTAACCAGATCAGCCACACCATCACCAGTTCATTCACTGCACGTCCACCAATGTAATAATGCCATCATATGCCAGCAATGCCCTCTGGTATGTACATTCAGCCAAACTGGACAGGCTCTACAGAAAAGGATAAATGGACACAAATCAGATATTTAGGAATGGCAATATACAAAAACCTGTAGGGGAGCACTCTCAACCTTCCCTTGGCCACACTATAGCAGACCTTAAGGTGCGCATTCCTGCAGCAAAAAACTTCAGACCAGACTTCAAAGAGAAACTGCTGAGCTTCAGTCATCTGCAAATTGACACCATCAGCTCAGGACTGAACAAAGACTGTGAATGGCTTGCCAACTACAGAACCAGTTTTCGTCCCTCTTGGGTTTTCACACCTCAGCTGCTAGAACAGGGCCTCATCTCCCTGATTGAACTAACTCGTTTTTCCTAGCTTGCGTTGCTAGCATATATATACGGCCTTGTGAAATTTCCACTACATGGGATCTGACAAGTGGGATTCACCACGAAAGCTCATGCTTCAAACGTCTGTAGTCTATAAGGGAAGCAGCAGAGAATCCTGTGGCACGTTGAATACAGAATCTTTCCAGTACCCTTTCATTGTTTGGGATTTTTTTTTAAAGTCCCATCCATTGCTTCTTGCAGTGGTTGTACTGAAGTTTCCCTTTCTCTCTGGGCTGGAGATAGTTCATCCAACTGCATAGACTTCATGCATGTGCTGCTAACAGCAAAACTCTAATGGGAGCTGTTCTCTCCATGACAAACTGCCCCCAGTGAGAGCCTTAGCCTTGCTAACTGCTATAAAGTGGATAGATATAGCTGCTTCCTGATGCCCCAGATACCTGTGATTCACTGGAGTAGGATATTATTGGTCCCACTGTTGTGCACTGTACATGATATTGAGAACCAAACCTGTATATCTGTAATAACAGGTGGCTCACATAGTGATTTTTCATCAGTAGATCTCAAAGCACTTTGCAAAGGAGGTCAGCAATATCCTCATTTTACAGATGGGGAAACTGAGGCATGGGATGATGTTACTTTCCCAAGACCACTCAGCAGGTCAGTGGACAAGCCATTACTAGAACCCAGCCACCTGAGTGCCAGTCCAAAGCTCTATCCACTAACTCACACTACCTCGTGGTCTTGGGAGTATGGGATTTGGTGTACACATATGATGGGAATCACACAGTGGTTGGTACCAGTTTGGGTAGATAATAGATGGGAAAGCTAGGACTTTTGAGTCACCTGCTTTCCAAGTATTAACT
The DNA here is from genome assembly GCF_003597395.2 of Chelonoidis abingdonii. Classification (NCBI taxonomy): domain Eukaryota; kingdom Metazoa; phylum Chordata; order Testudines; family Testudinidae; genus Chelonoidis; species Chelonoidis abingdonii. The sequence continues at coordinate 11,491,781 of NC_133787.1, read as the reverse complement.
TCAGAGCTAGCTGGTGTTCATCCAGCCAGGTGTTTCTCAGCCCTGTAATCAGGAGCTATGATTTATTTACGGTGTGATCAGGACCGGCACTAGGGGTTTTAGCACCCTAGGCACACGGCAATTTTGCCGCCCCGCGCCCTGGTCCCGCGGCTCTGGTGGAGCTGCTGCAGTCGTGCCTGTGGGAGGTCCACCAGAGCCATGGGAGCAGACGACCATCCGCAGGCACGACTGGGGCAGCTCCACCGGAGCCGCCTGCTGCCCCCTCTGGCAAAATGCCACCCACCAATAATCCTGGTGCCCTAGGCGATTGCCTAGGCCGCCTAAATGGAAGTGACGGCCCTGGGTGTGATGTCTGCCAATATGCTAGCTACAACTATCAATGTGAGAGCAAATACCTGTGCATGGCATACAATGATAGCTCATCACTGTCACACACAGAGTTACATCTTCCCATTGACCCCCGCTCCTCGCTGACCAAGTTAAGCAGCATTGTATGCTTCCTGATCCTTGCTAGCACATGTGGAGTATGACTTCCGCATCACTATTTATTTGGAGCACTGCATAACAGCTTCACTTTGAGCTCTCCACCATAACAGACAGTTACATATACAGGCCAACAGTGCAGATCAAGCAATTCTGAGACACAATCAGCAGCAGCAGAGTTGAAGACTGACTGCTCATAGTAAAACTAGGCTACCCTGCCAAGCCAAAATGACTGCCATTTCCAAGGCACTGCCACAGATGGCAAAACTATCTGCTCACCCATGATCCAAAGTCAGCTCTGACTAATGGAGGGCATCTGATCTAAACCTCCCCCTCTCCAGTAGTGAACGATGATCTTACAAGATTAATGGAAGCAGGGATGGAAACAATCACTCCAGCTAAAGCTGTGACATTCAGTCCAGAAAAGTGTTTCATGATAGAAAGCTACTGTATCCTGATAGTTATATCATTGACATCAGAACTGACAATAGCCTTTCTAATGACACTGCTTTACATTTGCAGGGTCTCTCTGCTCTATGCACAGGAAGATACCTGAAATGGCCCAAAGCCAACGGTGGAGTGACGAGATTAGTGAAGACCTTGAAGGAATTTCTGTGAATTACTGAGGTGGAAAGATCTGAAACAAGAGCTGCATAAATTCCTAAGAAATTAGAATTCTCACAACTCTACTTGGACTTCACCAGCAACTGTCCTGCTGCCTAACAGGGTCCCTAAGTAATTAACTCACTCTCCCCTGAAGACTGAGACACCAAAAATTGCTGTAGAAACAGAGCAGCCAAAGGGAAAAGAAAATGATTCTACAAACATAAGAATGGCCATACTGGGTCAGACCAAAGGTCCATCTAGCCCAATATTCTGTCTTCCGACAGCGGCCAATGCCAGGGGAAATGAACAGAACAGATAATCATCAAGCGATCCATCCCCTGGCAAACAGAGGCTAGGGACACCATCCCTGCTCATGCTGGCTAATAGCCATTAATGGATCTATCCTCCATTAAGTTATCTAGTTCTTTTTTAAACCCTGTTATAGTCTTGGCCTTCACAACATCAATAGCCAATATAGGCTAATATGTGACAGATCACCACCAGCAAACCAGCATGCATACACCAGTCTTCTCCTGGTGTTACAACATTGATTTCAGTGATTTATATGAGCCTGAGATGAGAATCAAGCCTGCTGTGTTTTTCACAATACCAGAGATCACACAATAATCTCTAAAGTGTCAGATTACCCAGAATCCAAACATGCTATCATTTTGCATGGGAAATATAATGTACTATAACTTTCCATGACTATGGTGTCGACAGCAGTGGCTTGCATATTGTAGCACAGGATTGGTAGGAACATGCAAGGCAACGGAATGATTTAGCAAACAGGACATTTTCATCAAGGGATGAGGTTTGTGGGTTTTTTTGTTTATTTGTTTGTTTTTTAAAAAAGCACATTAATTTAACATAAGCACAAATGGAAATAGAAGATTCCTCAGTTTGGGATTCAGTGCACTTCGCTAACCCAGGGATTTGAGCTTGGCCTTTCTAAAGGCATTTCTCCCTTTTGTCTCTCAAGTAGAATATTTACAGTCTGTTCTGGTTATCCCCTTTGATAGTATATAACGTCCCAATGGCAAGAAAAAAACAAAGGGGCTCAGTTTTGCATTCAGATATACACCTAAAGGTGTGAGCACCAGAGCTACTTGGACTAGTCTGTTTACAATTTAAAGGAAGTGGCGATTCTGATAGGACATTTTCTATAGGGGATTAGAAATTCAGCAGCATTTTCTACCATTGAAGGCCAAACCTCCTCTGTAGAAGTGAAGATTCAATCTTTTCTTTTGTTGCAGTTGTCAAGACTAGGGAGGATAAGGATCCATACAAATCTAACAGAACTAAGAAATTGGATAGGACAACAGTAGGTGAAATTTGACATAGACAAGTACAAAGTAACACATAGAGTGTGTGTGTGTGTGGAGGGGGGAAGCAATTCCTCCAAACCATTCCCATATATTATCAGATACCTTTATTCCAAGTACTTACACAACTCATCAACATTCAGATTAATTTGGATAACACTGTAATGGCCACCTCATCTGTTGAAATTGTAGATTTTCAAAGCAAGGTTTTAATCAGTCTCCCCAATGGTTGACTAGCAGACAGCTCATCTTCCCTCTTTTTCCCCCCTCTACCCCCACACACTTTCAGTGTGTCCTCAAATTGTATTTATTTATTTAGAAATATACAGGTCTAATTACCTGATGGGGAATTTTTGTGATTTAAGACTTATAATCTACCTATAGAAAAATCAACTGCCAAAAAGATTTTTCAGCATTTGTAGGATTCAAGAATTTAACATACATTATTACCCTTCTCCCTGCACTTTGACATAAAATCCTGTCTGTCTCAGGCAATTATGCCACAAGTGTCTAAGCAGGAAATGGAAAAGATTTTCTCTGTTTCCTCTCAATTACAGTGATAATATAACCTCTCTCTCTTTATATCCATTTACAAATCTGAGCTAAATGCTAATATACTAAATGCTAATAGATTGTATTTGATACATGAATCACACTGAATTTTAATGTTGTGATTTGGGCCTTATTTTCAGATCCAGCTGAGCTGAGCTGAGCGCAGATTGCAGAAAGGGTGGAACAAAGGTGGTTTCATGTCACTTTTCAAGGCCAATCCTGAGGCTAGCTGTGGACTGGACCAATCCCTAGTGCAATTTAGAGCAACCATTCTAGGAGCCAGGGATAAGCAGAACACAAGCAATACTCCAATGACTCTTGGTTTTGGCCGACCCATACCCTCTCCATGCTCCCTTTGCACAGAGCCACCTCTGGCCCATAACGTTTAGTGTGAAGAACTTTCTTTTGCAGTGTATTTTTATTATTGTAAACTCTTTGTTCACCTCACTTTGGGAACAGGCAAACCAGTCAGGCACGGATGCCAGACTAAACGTGTGATACTGGTTGCAGGTTTGGAACCTTGTGAATTATTTGATTGTAAAATTGAAAACACTTGAAATCTGCCCTCCTTTGGCATTTGCAAAGCTTTCATAGAGTTTCCTGCGTAATATTTCTGATGGGAAAAGTGTTGTTGAAATTGGGAATATTTTTCTCGCGCTAGCTGGACGTCACCAAAACCTTCAATGCAGTTTTTTTCTGGTACATTTTCCAGGTTCTTTTCCATTTAAGTTCTTATACCACCCTTGCAGTAGTATCGGATCACCTTCTAGTAGTGCAGTAGGCAATGTGAGTAACATCTGTCACCCGTGGTTTGTTCTCTCATCCTGTGCCCCAGGGGAGAATGGCAGGTTCAATGTAGTGGTTTGTTTTAAAGTTTGAAGCTGAGATGTTTGGTTTTTTCATATAGTTCAAGTCACATAATCCCCCATCTGGATCCCCAAATCTCTGCTAAAAGAATCCTCTCCTACAAAGTCAAACATAGAGACAAATATTTGATCACCTCAATGTGTATGTTATGTCACCTTAGATCTCCTTAGACTCAAAGTCAAATTCAGAATCAATATATAAGTTACAATAGATCCCATCACACTAACTCAGACTGTTATAACTATTTATCCCCACTCCCCATGTGCTCGTTGGAGCTGCGGGTTTAAGATTCTGAGCAGGTTCTTAAGTAGGCCATAAAAAGTGAAAAAGTTCCTTACTTACTGCATGGCTCCATAAAAATTAGCCATGGCTTAGTCCACTATGAATGATAACACTGTTGTGAGATAATTAAGCATTAATGTACCCATTTTATAGATAACTGAAGTAAAGAGAGATTAAGTGACTTGTCCAGGGTTACACCAGAAATCTGTTGAAGGGGTCAGAACAGAACCCAGACCTCTTAGACATAAGCTCTGTGCCTTAACTTCAAAACTCTTCTCTTCCCCTGCAACAGCCAGGGCTGGATTTCCAATTAGGCTCAGTGGGCACGTGACTAGGGATACCAGCATTCTAGGGGTGCCTAAAAGTTAAAGGTAACACATACAGCTCCCCTGCAGGCAGCTGGCTCTTGGTGTGGGCTGGTGGCTGTCCAGTGTGTGGGGCTGGAGCAGGGGCATGGTGAACCGCGGCTGGGTGGGGCAACTGCTAAAGGTGCTCGGAGTGTCCCAGCCCTTTCCCAATCTCAGCTGCCCTGCTGCCTCTGCCCTGTACTGGGGAGGGAGAGGGAGAGGAGAGGTGTGGCCGGTACCCCATTTACTTGCATTGGCAGAGCTGGAGTGCAGCCACCATTCTGGGCTGTGGGGGGAAAGGAAGACACCCAGGGACAGCTTTTCTTTGGAATTGGTACAGTCCCCCACCTGGCACCTCCCCTGGGGTGGGTGGGTTGTGCCTCAGTTTGGGCTGGGAGCACCATTTGGGGCAGAGGGTCTTCTACCTTCCCAGGGAGACTGTGTTTATATTTCTTTTCATTTCATTTTTTATGGAAAACACAAAGGTCAGCTGCAGTCAGGGAGGTGCTGTAGATGCTGTGCCTAGGGGCGCATAAGGTATAAATTCGGCCCTGGCAACAGCCTTACCCACATCCCGCTAAAGTCAATGGAAGTTTTCCTGCTGACATCAGTGGGAGCTGTAGCAGGCCTTAAACCACCAAAAGCTTTATTTTTTCAAGGGTTCACATGGGACTGCATGCTTTTGCTTTTCTTCCTATAGAAAATTACCGTGGTTGCCTGCACCAATCAGGCCAATTAGATGCATAAATAGAAGCACAACTAAACATGCATCTTATATGCACCTGTAAAAATCAGACCCTAAAAAGACTAAATTACAATAAAAATCAACCACTAACCATTCTAGCATATCCACTCTTCCTTAAATCTCAGCTACTGAGTTTACCTTTACGGACTTATACATGTAACTGGTAATGATGTTGTGCTTACCATTCGTTGGTGATGGACATTAGTCAGAATCCCACTATTGGACTGCAACCTATGTAGAATGGATAGAAAGTATAGCATGTGCTTTCTCATCGCATTTCACATGAAGCTAGCAAAATCCCTAAATTTCTCCCTCCCCGCCACCCCCTGGTGCCTCACAGTGGATTAAGTTGCACACTGGTAATTCCGAGTCCAGTTTCACAGCCTAGAGGAAATGTGTATAGAGGGGAGTCCTAGTTAATACATTACAGAGTAAAGGGGCCATTTGCTATGACACATGAGTGTAATAGAACTGCAGAACTGGGTTTTATGAATTGGTAAACCTGTTTCC